>NC_059105.1:170973184-171242431 GCF_020740685.1 Jaculus jaculus | reverse complement strand
GCTCTTCGTCTTGACTTATGAGTAACTGGAAACTGTATCTATTGTGAGCAGCATGTGATTGGTGTCTAATTTACCAACTGTTAATCTGGACCCAGTGTAATGTACATTTCCACAAGCTGAAAAACGCTGGTGATGATAGTGATCCTTACCTCTCCCAGTCCTAACAAAATAATTCCCTTATTCTTCCTTCTGTCTGGCATCTCTATTATACTTTCACAGAGCATAAGATCCAAGCTAAACAAAAAAATGGTTATAAATCTATATTTAATGTGGCAGGTCTATTAGCTGCACTTGCTAATACAAATAATGGCTTCCTGCTCATTATCACCATATAATATGGTAAAATAACTGAATTACCTTGCAATAAAACAATGAAAGAAAGTTAAAATTCAAGGAAACAGAAGAATACTATTTTCATTTATTGCCCATAATTTATTTCTCCACAATTTCTTAAATAGGATCTTTCAAGAAACCAAATCAAGAGGTGAATTTCTTCTAATTTCAAAAACAATCACAAAAGATACACGTACAATGGCATACATATGGTGCATGTATTCATTAATTTCATTTATTTCTTTATAAGTAACATTTAATAAGTATATGTGTGGAACTATACTGTATATTCACACACACTATACCATATACATATCTATATGACTAGATATGTTATATGTGTATAGATATATGTATATATCTACACTATCTATCATCTATCTATCTATCTATATATGTATTCCACTTGATATATACTACATATAGATATAGATTATATAGAGATATATCACAGATTGGCTACTCAGAACAGATACCAACACAACTTGGGGCTCAATAAAGTAGTGGAAGAAGGATTTATGCAAGAAAACGTTGATGACACAGGAATATCAAATCTTATGCAAAGTGGAGGAGTGCTCTAAAGAAAGCATGCCTACAATGAGTGTCCTGAGTAAGAAGGGAAATTCTGACTCACCCCCACCTTGCCCAGAATACCTAAGAGTGGACACAGACTAAGGGGAAGAGGCCCTTTGCAGCTGACTGAGGAAGCAGACATAGCTTGTATTAAGAGATCACAACAAGTTGCATTGCTTCCTATAGTTATAATTCCATAAAATCCCAATAATAGAGTTAGTGATTATGAAAAAAACATACATAAATCATATATATTGTGGCATGTGCAAATTTCAAATCCTTCCTGTAATTAACTGACCCCTTTTATCAAAAATTGTCACAATCAAATCAGGGCAAGTTAATACTTTGTTCCTAGGTGAAACCTTATACCTTAATAGAAAATTGTAATAATCTTACTAGAATACAATGAAATCTCCTTTCTCCCAAGACCATGTAGGCCTGGAGTATTAGCTACAAAATGAACTATTTCTCTCTCTCTTGTCTTCATAAAATAATAAAATCTAAATCAAAGAGTTACTACCTTCCTTGGGCAATAGACACAGGAAGCTTCATCAGGGGGAGACTACCTGAGATCTCTTTCTGGAGCACACTGGCTCAGACTACACACCACGGAGGAAGTGCAGGAAGTGAAACCATGCTTTCAAGCTTTCTACCAGTGTCCTTGTGAAGCACCACTTAGAACAAAGTTACACAGCTCCACTCTTCTCAAGGGCCTACGAAAGAGGTGTGAAGGCAAGAACTTCACTTGTACTGAGAAGAGATCCAGCCCATACAGGTTTTCTATGTTCTATCTCATCCTCTCAAGTTGTGATCATTAATTCCTCTGAAAGCTCAAAGCCTCATGATTATAGTGCCTTAAGTTACCCTGGCAATTGGCCAACAGTGATTTGCCAGCCTGATCTGTAGTGATGGGATAAAGAGGAATCAGAGAAAATGCTTCTCATCTTCATCTTAACAAGGTCATGTTAAAATTAAAATAATATGACTGCTAACCGGTGCTTTAACAAATTACTATAATCTACAATTTCCCTGAACAGCTTTATTCTTCTGAGAGTCCTGTGCTCTTGTGTCACGGCCACTAAAACTTTCAACTACAGGTACGTTCCTACTTTCCAGAACACTCTATCTCTGCTTGTCAGACACTGTCTCATTTTAAATGAATTATAAAGGTTAAGGATGGCTTTGTCTTTTTTTTTTTCTCCTTTAGGCTGAGAGATCAAGAATGGAAATATATGGAATTATGACCTCTCTCAGTTAATTTATTTTCCCTTTTTGGCAGAGGCCTGTGAAGATCTCCAGTTCCTCGGACATACTCTGTGTAGTAACAGCTTGGAGAGTCCCTGACGGCAGGAGCATGTCAGCAAAGGACAGTTTCCAGCCTTTGGCTCTAAAGAGGTTCTTTTCAAATTGTGATCCTAAATAAAGTCTAACACTTTGAGTTTTATATGCAATAAGCATGTTAAAGTACAGACTGGACACAATTTAAAAATGCAAATTTGAATTCTAGCCCATGTCCACCCATCAACATGACTCATATGATCAAATGAGGGTTTAGTGTCATTTGAACATACATGATTTTTACATGTCATACCATTGAGCTATATTCCCAGTCCTTTTATTTTTCACTTTGACACAGGTACTCCCTAATTACTCAGGTTGGCCTTGAACATAATCTGTGGTTCAGGCAAGTTCTGAAAGTACCTGGGATCATGGGCTTTTGTCATGGTGCTCAATTAGTCTTCGTGTTTTTGACTTGCAGATGTGAAAATATTTGGAAATAGTGATTTTATAGATTTGTGTGTGTGTGTGTGTGTGTGTGTGTGTGTGTGTGTGTGTGTGTGTGTTGACAAAAATGTGGGGGCCAAGGAGGGACACACATCAGCTGTAACATAAGTATCAATTGATACCTTTGGAAATTTGTGTGACATTGAGAACAGGCTCAACTCCAGGTGAATCTGTAAATAAGAATTCAGGCATTTAAGATCATTGGCACACTCTCCAGTTGCTATTGTCTACCTGATGTTGGCCAGGAGGTGATGTCCAGATTCTGCTCATGCCATCATTTTGCTGTACCATCAAGGAGCTTACCCTTGAGTGTGTAAGCAAAAAAAAAAAAACAAAACAAAAAAAAAACTTTGCTCCCATAAGCTGCTCTTGGTCAGATGTTTTCTAACAGCAATGCAAACCTGACTGCAACACCACTGTACAACACAGTGAAACTAAAATTAGTTTTTATTAATGGAATAGAGTTTAATAAATTTTCTTACTTATTCAGTACAGTTTAAAAAATTAATACTAGTGTACATTGTGAAATGATCGAATCAGTGGAGTTAGCATTCTTGTCTTTTTAAAAGCTTTTGTTGGCTGGAGAGATGGCTTAGCAGTTAAGGCATATGTCTATGAAGCCTAAGGACCCAGGTTCGATTCTCCAGGTCCCATGTAAGCCAGATGTACATGGTGGTACATGCGTCTGGAGTTCGTTTGCAGTGGCTGGAGACCCTGGCACACCCATTCACTCTCTCTCTCTCTCTCTCTCTCTGTGTGTATGTGTGTGTCAAGCAAGTAAATAAAATAGATAAATAAAATTTTTTAAAACCTTTGTTCTTGTGTTACTGAGCAGGCCTTCCAGAAGCATGAGCAGTAGGTATCTAATTACACTTTGAAGACCATTATAGAAACACTTACTATCCCTCTCAATCCTCTAATGACTAGTTTTACATTTTCTTTAATGAAGTCAAATTTTACATTCCACATATGGGTGAAATGTACTGCATTTATCAGTTTCAATACTTTTTTCTTATTTTGTTACAGGGATCATGTTCATTTGTGAATTCCCTTGTTATTCATGATAATGACCTATATTATGATATCATTTGTTTAGAAATCTAATTCCCATATTCAGAGCATGTCCATTCCATATCATTTTTTAAATATAGTTTACAATCTATTTCTTCCATTTCAACCATTAATATTTATTGGGTTGACTATCTTTAATTAGTTTTCAAAATATGGTACTATAATTTGCCTTACATGCTGGAGATGAGAGTATTTTCAAATCTCACTGACTTTCTACATCTCAGTGTTTCACGTGGACTTTGTAAAAATATAATATCATGAGTTCTGATATAGTTAAGCCCTGTGAAGTTTCTACTACAGTCTTTTGGGCATGCTTTGCTTGAGAGGCTCTAGTTAATACTGAGTGTGGGTCAGTCTCTGTGTGGGTAATGACTTTTCGATTGAGAACAAATCTGTGGTTGTGTGTAGGGGATGGGTTGAATCTAAACTTATCTCTTCACTGAAGAAAGAAGAGACTTTGCTGGTTTGAAAGTAGTATAATCAGATATTTCCGATTGCAACACCACATAAATAAGATTATCTTTTGAGTAACAATTCAGATGTCAAATTTGTATATGATATAACAAAAAGTTAATCAAGGTATATTCATTCATTTTAGGGGGAGTATCATTTAATAGTACAATATTGCTTTTAATTTACATAGATGTGGACTCTTCTTTGCCCCTTCCCCACCTTTTAGAATAGTAGTATCATGTGTAAGCTTTAAAGAAACTTAGAATGTGATTAAGGTGGTATGATTTCATACATCTCATCAAATATTTTTATTTTGAACCTTGATATATGTTTCTATACCCTAATTTATCTCTTTATTTCTTCTCAGACAAAGCCATGAAGTTGACAAAATTAATCATTAATATAAAATAGGGTTAGGCAAAGTCTGGTGGCATATCTCATTGTTCTTCATGGTAGTCTTGTAGCTCTCTTATCTTTTTATTACTTTCAAAGCATTTCTTCAGTATGCATTTTGAAAGGTGCTATCCAAAGGTGTTTCCAAATTTAAACTGTGAATTCTTATCTTACACTTCTCTGAGTCTGTCAAGTCAGTGACAGTATGTTATAAATACCACCAACACAGACTTTATCTGAAATGTCTGACACTTCCACTTTAGGGACTAGTGTTAATACAAAATGTTAGTAAGGATAAGGTAGTCGGGAGGCTTTTTATTTATTATTATTAGTTTTGTACTAGGTGAATACAGTCAAATTGGTACCATTGTTAGCCTCCTCCCTGTCCTCTCCGCCCCACATGCATGATCCTTTTTGGATATATGGGTCATGAATTGGGGGTTATCCATTAGTTATGGGTAGGAGGCAATGTCTCTGTGTATCATGACCCAATGTGTGGCTCTGACATTCTTTCTATCAACCCCCTTCTGCAAATTTCCCTGAGCCATGTTGGGTTCATTTTAGGTCTGCTTCAATGATGAGGTCTTGGGAACCTAGATGCAGGAGGCTTTCTTATCAGAGGATAAGAAGAGGAGGAAAAAAGAACTAGGTGCACATACAGTAGACAGATGAAAATGGTATTTGGAGTATTTATTTAAAGATTTCTATTTATGAGCATCACAATAAATCACCTATCATGGACTTCCTATGGCACACTGCATCCTTAATTGATTCCTACTTTCCTTCAGCAAGGAATTTTTTGTGAAGATCATGGTAAGGGAATCATAAGAAAAATAACAACTTTTACATCCGAAGAATTTATAGAATTTACTTCATGTTGCTCTGGAGAGGTGGCTTAGTGGTTAAGGCACCTGCCTGTGAAGCCTAAGGACCCATGCTCTACTCTCCAGACCCCATCATGGCCAGATGCACAAAAGCGAGGCAAGTTCAAGGTCTCATATTCCCACCAGATGACACAAGTGTCTGGACTTATAATTCTGTGGCTGAGTCCCCCATATGCCAATTCTTTCTCTTTCTCTCTCTCTAAAATAAAAAAAAATTAAAAAACAAAATTACTTTATGCTATTTTATGTCTCAAATATCCACAAAGCTGTATATTCAACAAAAATCATCTTTGTAGTATCTTTAACATTGATAAGTTCCTAAGAGAGTTGCAGGATATCTCAAGGATATATATATGTGTGTGCCTGTGTGTGTGTGTGTGTGTGTGTGTGTGTGTGTGTGTGTGTGTGTGATATATATATATATATACAGTCTTCTACTTTAATCGGCTTTATGTTTTCTCCAACTCCTATATGTCTATAAGATAAATACTTGACACTTAGAGCCAATATGCTCTTTTAAACAGATGGGTATTCATTCCTTTGTTAGCACAACAGAAAAAAATAGCTTTGTGCACAGGACCAACAGAGGTTTGAAACCATATGCACAGAGAGCGTTATAATTCTCGTGTTGACCACAGAACCTTTCTTAAAGGAAGTGAAAATAAACTTTAGAATGGCACAGATACTGATCTCATAATCAGGTTTAAAATTGATAGTAATAAGAAGTTAAGTATCCAGCTATTGGTATTGCATTGTATCTCATTCTGGTATTTCTCCAGCTCAACCCAGCTGGAAGAAATGGAAATATGTGACTGAGGAGTTAATGTTGAACAGATAGGGAGGCTGCTCAGTTGTTTCACTGAGCTTCCAGACAGAACTCAGGAAGGAATGTGAAGCAATCCTGGCCAACAGATCTTCAGGCGGAATGCCTGCAGCAACTTTCTGAGGCTTTCATTCACATGATTCATTGTAGAGTAAAATTCAGTAAGCCACATATTTCTGAAAGCAGAGACTTCCCATATTAGTTGCATCCTCTGATTCTAGGTTTCATCCTCTGGGTTATTATACTTTATTTTCATTCAGCTATCCTACTGTGTAGGAATCTTCATCTCTATTGTTGCAACCAGCCTAGCCATTCTGATCTGTTATATCATCACATGGATTTAATCCCTATGCAACATAAGTGAGATTTTAAATAAAGTCTCCAATTTAACATATGTAGATGACCTTGAAGGGAGTGGGACAAACTATAATCATAGAATTGATTATAATGCCCACCTAATTCAGATAGTATGTTAAAATAACTTTTTCACAAGATGGCCTAATATTCATTTTGTGGATCTGACAAAAATTCAGTTAATTATAGCAATTCTGATCATGTGACTACTAAGTGTTTTACCTATATCCCAGTCCAGTAGCTCATCAGGAGTACTTCAAATCTTACAAAATTTCTTGGATCAATGCCATGTCCTGGTTCCCATGTCAAACAAAGTTGCATTAGAATATTTTATTGGAGATTTCTCTCCTTCCCATCACTGATTTCACATTGTAAAAATGTATCATGATTTCTTTAACCATTGATCTGTGGTTGGATACAAAATATCCCGTGTTATGAATAACAATTCATGAATATAGCAATTGAGATGTTGCTGTATATACAGACTTCATTTATATACATATATATCCAGAAGTGAGATCCCTTTACCATATGTTAGGCTACTATTTAAATTTTGAAGAAATTTTTATGAAGTTTTTTTGTTTTATTTTGTTTTTAGAGGTAGGTTCTCACTCTGGCCCAGGCTAGCCTGGAATTTACTATGTAGTCGCAGGGTGGCCTCAAACTCACTGTGATCCTCCTACCTCTGCCTCCCGAGTGCTGGGATTAAAGGTGTGCGCCACCACGCCCAGCTACATGCAACTTTTGATGTTGACTGTATTAATCTATATTCCCTTCAACACTCTTACCTCATGCATTTTTATAGTGCCTTCACAAATGTGAGATGACACTTCATTGCGTCTCTGAATTGCATTTCTCTTATGATTCAATATTTTGAAGAAATTTTAATCTATCTGTTAGAAATTTGTATATACACTTTGGAAATGGTCTGTTCAAGATATTTTCACAATTTTAACTTTGGATTTCTGCTTATCTGTGTGAGTTCTTTGTATATTGTACTAAATTTTCCTATGGCGACATGAACAGACATCTATTTACCTTGGATAATGGCATTGGCCAGAGATGAAAGTAAAGATTCCACTCAAGTCCAAATGATGCGTTTACTGCAGTTACTTACAGAATGTGGGCAAGCCATTCTAACCAGAGAATGCATGATGGGAGCTGCCTCAACACCAGAAAGTCCTCACCAGATTAAAGCTGCATCCCTTGAAGCTCAGGCTTGGAGATTCTCTTCTTCCCAGCAGTTGGCTGTTACTGATGTGTGTAATTTCACTTACTTCCCCAGTCTTAAAGGATCTTATTTTGAGATAGAATGTTTTAATCTGGAGTTGTGTGTATATGTTTGTATATACATGCATATATGATTGTTTTGTATTTTCAAAGACAGAGAGAGAAAGAGAGAAAGACAGAGACAGAGAGAGAGAGAGAGAGAACAGGGAAGGAGAAGGGACCTCTAGCTGCTATAAATGGTCTCCAAACATATGCACCACTTTGTGCATCTGCCTTTCTCTGGGTAAGCCATATAATTTTATTTTTTATGTAGAGATCCAGTTATCCCAGCAGAATTTACAAGGAGAATTTTCTTCCTCTTATATATTTTTCTGTATCCTTAAGAACTTTCTGGAGACTAATTAGACATATACGTGTGTGGGTTGACTCCTTCTCCATAAACTGTGTCCCATTGGTGTGTGTGTGTTGACTGTTGCTGTGGCTATTATGGCTTTCAGTACTTACTTTGAAATCAGGGTGTGAACCTCCAAGCTTTGTTTTCTCTCAAAACTGCTTTGATCATTTTGTGTCTTTGGGTCCACGTGGATCTTAAGTGGTTTCATTTCCATTGCAGAGTGGGGAGAGCGTGTGCGCCTGCTTAGGTAGGATGAGAACCTCCTGATTTGGCCAAAGTGATCCCATCAGGCCTATCTACAGGTGATGGCTCCAGTACAAAAGCCATTTCAAGTGATATTTTTACCTGATGCAAAGGCATTAAGAAAAGAATATAAGAGACATAAAGAGAAAGTTACCAGAGGAATACAGTAGTCTTGAAATGTAAATTAACACATTGTCTAACAAAGAAAAAAATGTGTACAGAAACTCAATGATACTTAAAATATATGAAAGTCCACAATTAAATAAAACTAAAAATAATAATGATATTAATCCAATTAAGGATAAAATGCTACTGAGAATGACACAGGAGACTCTATTAAGCAGAAGAATGACAATATTACCCCCAAGATAATGTTTAGGAGTGGCTTAGGTAAGCAACAAAATGTTGGTAAGACAATTTGTAGCAGCATATACTCACATTAAAATGAAGAAAAATACCAAGTAAGTGATATAATGTTATGCCTTAAGGAACCATGAAAAAAACAAACTAAATTTTGGAACAAAGAACACAATAAATTTCAGAAAAGAAGAACTCAAATCAAGAAGAGAAAATCCATGGAATGCATCAATAAAACATAGCCCAGATGAACAAAGGAGAGGCTAGAAATATATCCAAGCATCTGCAGTCAGTTATTTACTGACAAGGTCACTGAGCAAGCACAATGGGAAAACGAGTTTATAACAAATGGTCCTGGGAATAGTGGATCATTATCCTACACTAAATGCAAATAACACCTCTGAAAAGAGAAAATTCAAAATGTACAATCCAAAATTTATAAAATTCCTGGGATAATACATGGGGGAAATTTTCTTTGATGCTGACAGGAGTAAAGAGTTTTTTAATAGCACACCAAAAAAATCAAATCATAAGAGCAAAAATGAATTAAAATTAAAATGCTTTCTCATATTGAAGGATAAACGAGGATCGAAACAGCAAAGTATGTAACTGGAATAGAGTTTGAAAAGCACAGATGAGGTAAGCGGCCAATGCGCAAAATCCATGATGAATTCATTCAGCATCATAGTTGAAAACCAACCCAATAAAAGTGAGGAAAAGAGTGTGATTCCATGTTACATATGACACAGGGCACAAATAGCACAGGGAATGCCAAGTTAAAGCCATTGTTAAATACAAATCAGTGCATTAGAGTGTCTATTATTTAAAGAGAAAATATGCCAAATATTGGTGAAAGTATTCAGAAAAATATACTATTGTACATTGTTGGTGAGAATACAGTTTTTATAATCATTGTAGAACAACAGTAGGCAGGACTTTTGGGGTGTGTGTGAGTGTGTGTGTGTGTGTGTGTGTGTGTGTGTGTGTGTGTGTAGCATCTGCACCTATGTACACTCATACCTGCTTCTCATATGCAGGGGCCATAGAAACAAATTGGGCATCCTTTTTAATTCTTCTGCTTTATTTCCTTGAGATTGAAGCTCTAAAAAGTATTGCTACATGCTATGTTTTTGTTACAATTTCTTGGTTTATGTTATAGTCTTTTGAATATGTGAAACTAATCTGACCTCTAGGCTGATATAAGCAGAAGATGTGAGCAATATGGGTCATAAGGTATAGGGCCCTCATTTCAAACATTAGGTAGTACTTGCTGACTAACATCTTAAAGTAGGATTTTGGCATTTATCCCTTCTTGTTTTAAGAATATTGTAAAAGATGGAGAGAAAAAAATGATACTATTTGTAATAAAAACTACTTAACCATGATATCCAGCTGTGATAACACATGTTTATCGCCTTAGTATTTGGAAGAAGGAGACAAGAGGATCATGAATTCAAGTTCAACTAGGGCTATATGAGGCACTATCATAACAACAATGAAAACAACCATAAAAATTTTCACCAAGAATCTTGAGAAAAAGGTGAGCTTGTTAATGATGGAATTAGATTGTAGCCAATCTATGATAGTTTTACACTTACTTTCAGGATTCTCTCCAGCCAGACTTCTTCCTCTTGGTTAAGACAGGTCAGAAAATACAAGCCAGTGAATTATAAATTACTATTAGAAATTCAAAACCAGGCTATAAATGTAGCTCAGTTGATATGGTACTGTTAAATATACAGAAAGCCCTGGATTCGATCTAAAGTACACAGAAAGAGAGAGAGAATGAATAAGTGAATTGATTTGTAAAAGTAAGTCAAGATTCTTCCTTGCCCCATCATGTTAACATTGTTTCATAAAATATACATATTAATATTTTCATCTGAGTGATCTTTATCTACATAAGTGGGTCATAAATGTCTCCTTAATAGACCTATAACTTCTCGTCCATGAGAGCACATTAACTAAGGTATGTAAATCTGAAGTTATGTGTGACCTAGCCAGTTAAAGACAGCTTATTTGCTGGATCAAGTTCACAGGCAACTATAGCTCAAAGTTCCATATGTCTCTACTGTTTACTTGGGTTTCATTTTCCTATTGCTTTGTGTCATTCGTCATCATTATATGTGAGTACGCTATGGTGAATCTTCAATCTTGAGCCCTTCCAATGATCCAGCCTGGTAAAATTTTTGCAGTATTTCCTGGACACTGAGGCTTGCTTTAACATCATTTAGCAAGCTCTTGCCTGCCTTTGACTGACTCTATCCTAATCATTGATTAATTGTTGATCTAGTGACAAATATAGTTGCAATATATGCTCAGATGAGAAGGAGAGGCATCCTATTTTGTAATTTATATCATCATTAAATAAGAGAACACACAGAAAAATTGAACAGAGAGAATGATCTACATCTGTGAATAAAATTATTCCAAAGTCATTCTAGAGTTGAGAATCTTTTACACACACACAGAAGAATGATTGAAAAATTACAAGCAATAGGGCTCAGAGAATGGCTCAACAGTTATGCAAACTACCAGTATGGGTTCAATTTCCCCATGCCCTCATAAAATCAAAGGAACAGAGTGGTACATGCATCTGGAGTTTGTTTGCAGCAGCAAGAGTCCCTGGTGTGCCTATACACTCAATCTCTCTCTCTCCCTCTCTCTCTCTCTCTCTCTCTCTCTCTCTCTCTCTCTCTCTCTCTCTCTCTCTCACACACACACACACACACACACATACACACACATCTCACTAAATAAAAATACTTTAAATATTTGCAAAAAATATAAATATTTCCTCCTTTAACACACAGGTTCTAGAAAAAGGAACAACTCAGAGCTCGAGTCCTCCAAAGAAGCAAGACTGGGAGGACATGCACACGACAAGCTTACTGGGAAGGTGTTATCTTCCCATTTATAAAAGTAGGAGGCCTCGAGACCTGCAGGTGAATCAGTGAGCTGGAGACTTGGGAGGGCCAAGGGTTTCGTTCCAGGTTGAATCTGGAAGCATAAAAAATGGAAAGAATGGGCCGACTGTTTCCAATACAAAGTCCAGCAGGCGCAAGAACCAGGAAATGCTATTGATACAGACTAATTCATAAGGTTGTAAAGTGAAGGAAGGGGAAAGCAAATCTTAATCTGGGCTGGAGAAATGGTTATGATACACAAAGAATAAAGGATCAAGCATTTTGTTTTTATAGGCATTGATGTGATTGGAACATCATCCCTCTACAGTAGAGAGAATGATTTTCTTTACTTAGCCACTGATTCATATATCAATATATCTAAAAACATACAGACTTTTCACAGTAATATTCTACCATGTATTTGGGTACTACACAGGCCATTCAAGTTGGCACATAGAATTAACTATAACAGCTAGCTAGAAAAAGATTAATGTCAATAAATAAAACATATGTTCAACATTATTTACTGCTTTGATATTGTTTATTTATTTATTTTTTTAATGAAAACAAGGCCCTAGATCTAGGGCCACTCTTTTCAGGAAGATAAACTGAACATGTTGACATAAACTGCATTTTTCTCCTTTCATATGATTTACTTTTCTGTGAGATTAATACACTGTTTAAATAAAACTTACTCTGTTATAAAAATGCTTTACATAGACTTGTGCTTTACCTTAATCCTTTGATAAATTTTTGTAAGGCTGTTTAAAATCCTGTAGTGTCTACTTTTATCTTCCAATGTGCATTAGAGTGCTGTGCAGTCTGAAACCCTTTGATAAATAGTTTCTGGGTCCATGAAAATACAACCACAAAGAAGCACTTTTATACAAACAATGAGGAAATAGGGTAGACAATTATGAATCCTTTTTAGCAAGTTTTCATACTTTTTATTTCTGAAATTGGTCTGAAAAATATGACACTAGAGATTCCAAAGCTGCAGTTTCTGTTTGAACTGACCCTTTGCAAGGGAGTATACATTCGCTTGTGAGAAACATCTCTATGAAGAGATATCGTTCACCATCCTGATGCAGAACAAGATGACAAATGTAAGAAAGTTTGCTTATGTGGATATCAAAATCTCTCCCAGAATAAAGTGAAATGGCTCTGCTTGAGCTCCTTGAAAAACCAAGTTGCATAGTCTGAGAATGGCACTGGTGAACAGGTTATTGACTTGTGAGGAAGATTGTTGAAAACAAACCACATAAATAAATTTCATGAATGATAACAGTGTATAAAAATTATATTTGATGTTTTATGCAAAATCCGGCAGACGAATATGCCAGCATTTGTAAATATATTTGTAAAAATTAAAGAAAAAGGCTTAGGTATGTTCAAAGTTGTCTTCTTTTTGAAAACATTGTTTTGAAGTATACTCCAAGAGCTGAGAAGATACTATAACTTATTAAAGAAGAAAAATGATTTGAAAATTATATTTTAAGTTATCACATGAAATACTATAGAAGATCTCAATAAAGTAGAAATAAAATAATTCCCCTGCCAGGTAGGCATTTATTTAATATTTTTCAAATGTTAAATTATATTAATTTAATACATTAATTGATATATATAAATGAGTCACTACCACCATAAAGGAACTGGACTCAAGTTATATTTCATTTCTGAATTTAAAAACATGTGTTAATCCTAAATTATCTCAGTAATATGGGAAGTTGTTACCAGTAAATCTAGTCTAAAGTCAATTAACAATTAACTAGACATGATTAATTATCATTTAGCAGTTACACGTTTTACAAGAAAACTGCATAAGTTAGCAATGACATTTTATGTTCATACTTTTTGACTAGCACCTAGCAAAAGTGCATTGAAAGTCTTATGCATTGTTATATAAATATAAAAATGCTTTGAAGGTTCTGCATTATTTATCTTAACAGGAGCAATACCATGTATTTAACCAAGGTTACTTTTCTTTACTTGAGCAAAAATGTGTTATAGAGGGAAATGAAAGGAAGCAAGAAATAAAAGAAGTTAAAAATTGAAAGAATGTCTTACAATCCCCCTGTTTATGAAGTGGGTTGTAGAAAACAGTGATAAGGTAAAATATACTTTAAAGGTAATGACATCTATCAGGATCTCCTCCATGAGTATGTAGAATGTTGTCCCCTCCCTGTGACATTTCATGTGACAAGCTGTGGTGATGGGGACATGCATTGGAGCATCAGTTCCAACCTATGAAACCAGATTTGCGCCTGTGCAGCATCCCAGAAGAGTTGAAATCACGATTTGGATTCAGGGGCTGCTCGGGCGCCATCAATTTTGGACCTTCCCTAAGGTGTGCACACCTTAGCACGTGGAGGGTGCACCGGGTACTCCGTACTTCCCTGGTCAGCTTTCTGATGGAGCCACACTGTTGTTTCCTTTCTGAAGTTGCAATGTTTATTTACGCCGGGATTCTAGCAGTCAGCTTATGCAGCCAGTGTCCACACATTCCCCCGATATGACAGGGGTTCAAATCCCCAGTGCCTATGTAAAATCAGATGCACCAAGTGGTGTATTCATCTGGAGTTTGTCTTCAGTGGCTTGAGGTCCTGACGTGCCCATTCTTCATCTCTCACCTTCTCTTTCTCTCTTCTCTCTCTGCTTGAAAATAAATAAAATATTTCATAAAATTACCATGAATTGAAAAGATATAATTATGTGCATGATGCATACATAATATATATAATGGAACCACTTGAACTAAGAAAATAGTTTTATTGCTGATAGTCCTCTCTTTATTTATTTATTTTTATTTTTTAAATTATTTATTTATTTATTTGAGAGTGACAGACACAGAGAGAAAGACAGATAGAGGGAGAGAGAGAGAATGGGCTCGCCAGGGCTTCCAGCCTCTGCAAACAAACTCCAGATGCGTGATCCCCCTTGTGCATCTGGCTAACGTGGGACCTGGGGAACCGAGCCTCGAACCGGGGTCCTTAGGCGTCACAGGCAAGCGCTTAACCACTAAGCCATCTCTCCAGCCCAGTCCTCTCTTTAAATATATGCAATTAAAAATCAATCCTACATTCAACAAATTGCTTTATCAAATATATCATATCGTTTATATGGTAGGATCTTGGTGATGAAAGTTTTATTCACAACTTATATGTTATATCTCATTATAGTGAATAATTGGTTTAGATTTTATTATAAATTAAAAGTGATATGAAATGCATTTGTGAATATGTATGTTATTATAACATAATAATGTGACAGTTTACTGAAATTTTAAGTAAGGTTAAAAAGGAAGGGGTTTGGCTGGAGAGATGGCTTAGTGGTTAAGCACTTGCCTTTAAAGCCTAAGGACCCTGGTTTGAGGCTCGATTTCCCAGGACCCACATTAGCCAGATACACAAGGGGTCACATGCATCTGGAGTTCCTTTGCAGTGGCTGGAGGCCCTGGCATTCCCATTCTCTCTCTCTCTCTCTCTCTCTCTCTCTCTCTCTCCATATATATATATATATATATATATATATATATATATATATATGCCTCTTTCTCTGTCACTTTCAAATAAATAAATAAAAATAAACAAAAAAATTAAAAAGGAAGGGAGGGGGTATTTAATAAGAGTGCATATATGTAAATAGAAGAATAGATTAATGGGGGTGAAAGGCCTAAGTGAGGTCAGGGGAAGTGATTGAGTAAGGAAAGGTGGAGGGATGGCTAATCAAACTCTAAGAGGATTTAAATAAGTCATATGGAAACCTACTTTTTTGGACAATGGAACACTCAGAAGGCATAGATTGTTACTAGAAAATTTTCATTTCCAGGGATTGGATACCTTCCAGTGAGTTATTGGCCAGGGAGCTCCCTGATATCCCCAAAACATTATAGGCCATTGCCAAGGCCTTTGGTTTCCCACCAGAAATAGATGGTAAGACCATATTGCTGAAGACTCCACATACTTGAGCTGAAAGGTTACTGAGAAATCACACTGGAGCTGAGCTGAAAACCTCCTTCATTTAGACCAGCTGACAGAATGCTAGCAAAAGCCATTTTGCATGCATTTCAATGGGAGAGAGAGAAATCACTAGAGAAGATACTCAATAGTGGACACTGCAAGCCTTTTATTTTGCCAGCAAGGCCAAATGAGCCAATGGGTGCAATGGTGGCACGTCTGTCATGGTGGAAACCAACTGCCCTCTAATTGGACTGGAGGCCTGCTCCATGGGAGGGAATACATCCTGATACTGAAAACCTACAGCAAGGGTAGTCATGAGTCCTAAGGGTGTAACATCTGCTGCTTTCCGGCTAAAAGTATATACTATACTCATCAAACTGCCCACTAATCACTTCTCTTAATATTCATATCCATATATTAATGCTACTCTCACTTTTGGTAGAGAACCTTCTCTTTTCAGATGACAGTGACCTTGGGATGACTCAGAAGGCATCATGATGCTGGAAAGAAGTGACAGAGGAGTGCTCAGCATTGCAACATCTCTATCACACCTTCCAAGGGTCAAAATCCATTGTGGAAGAGATGGCAGAAAGAATGTCAGAGCTGAAGGAAGGGTAGGACTCCTTACAACGTGCTCCTCCAGACACAAAATGGCATGCATATCCATGACCTCACAGTGCCTGACACTACCTACACAAGACAATCATAATAGGAGGAAAAGATTATGACATCAAAATAAAAGAAAGACTTATTGAGAGGTGGAGAGGATATGATGGAGAGTGGAGTTTCAAAGGGGAAGATGGGGGTAGGGAGGGCATTAGCATGAGATATTGTTTATAATCATGGATGTTGATAAAAATTAATAAATAAAAAAATGAAGAAGTGAAAAACAAAAATAAATAAGTAAATAATTTAACCATGTTAAATTGAAGAAATTATATTTCAGTTAACTTTTAGTTTTCTTAGTAGTTACTCTTCCTGTATTTTCATATTTTTGCTGGTAGTGGTCCCACCAAATTCTATGATTTATATACCAGCTATTCAAATGGTTTAATATTGATTTTAGGTTCTTTACTGATGGTCTTCCTAATAAAATGCTCTGAAATGAGTTTAGCATTTGTTTGTCTGATCCTCTTTTTTCAATCTAGCGTTTTTTGGGTTTTGTTTTGTTGTTGTTGTTTTTTTTTTTTTTTTTTTTTTTTTGTTTTTTGTTTTTTGGCTCTTTCTTGCCTTTCCCATTTCATCTTCATCCATGGTGCTGTGTTCTACAAGGCACATCACCTGCAGCACTTTATTACACATTTGCTTTAGTACTTAATGGCATAGAGTTTACCTCTGCCATCAGGAGCTCCATTCCTGTGTAATGCAAAAGAAATGCTCATTGTCCAGATTTAAACTTGTATTTTGTGTCTGATATGATATTTCTGCTCTAACTTTTGATGATCAGATTTAATAATAAGAAGAATAAAAATAAGAAGAGCACCATATAGAAACAATGGAATACACACTTCAAATTTTAGTATGAGTATCTGGGAATATCATCTATATTTCTTGTTAATCAACATTTCCTTCCAGCATGTGACTGTTGTATAAGTTTGGCTGTTAAAATTCAAACTAGTTGGCAAGGAGTGGGTTGCTTCACAATGCCTCCCTGTTTAAATTCTGCATACTTAGAGATCTTTCAGTTTTTATACTTTCCATGATGCTAAGGTCTCACCCAGAATTACTGAGTAAATACAAGAATGGGAATTCTAAAATGAGAAATGTGTTCTATCATGATGGCTTTGAAATGGAAACCCAACTGGTCTGCGTGTTAACTATGGAATAAAAAGGTTAGCAGAGGTGCATAAGGCTCTTTTCAAAGTTCCTGATATAACATGAGAGAAGGTTTTTGTTTTGTTTTTTTTTTTTTTTTTAAAGGAGGCAATGTGTTAGTCTCACTTCTGAAACTTGTACTTGTAGCCTGACTAAGTTGCTTAGGAAAATGTGATTTCTTGGGGCTTTCGGCAAATTGGATTTAGGGAGAGAAGCTAAGGAATATTTGATACAGCACACAAGTGACAGGTTAATAATATTGGTGAGAGAGAGTGAAAACGTACGTATTTCCACTTCAGTATCTCGCTTTCATGAGTAGGATTGGCACTCTAATTATCTCTGGATTAGTCACAGGCCTCTGTGCTGCTTAAAAGTGGATATACTGCAAACTGCAACTTGACAGGAAATTTGTTTTAAGAGATACGATGTGAAGAGGGCAAAAAAGTTCATATTGAGAAAAAAGTTAAGCATTTTAAAACTTAACTGCCAAAACCTAATATTTGAGTAAAGACTTTGCTGAAGAAGGCTGGTGGAGGGAGTCTGAGCACGGTGAGGGTGTGGTGAAGGTGGAGCCAGGAAGCTCCATGGGGACATCTCACCGCTGTGAAGCTACGAAGTCTCTCAAGTCCACTGAGCACTTGAGCAGTAAACTCGGAAGAAGGGAAATGTTCTTGGAGCACGGCATTAGGAACAGATTTTCTTTTGTTTCACTTTTCTATTCATTATTTCCCTCTGAATTCATTTCATCATAACCATCCAGGGAGAACAACTATCAAAGTATCATTATAAATACATGAAAATTGTTTCTATGTTTTATTTTGTTGGTTGCTTTTGTTTCTAACTAAATGTCTTTGTAGTTAACAGTAGAACTCCTATTTAAAGATTTCCATAGGGTAGGAGAAAAAAAAAAAAAAAAACCTAGGTCCAATGAAAAGAGCTATAAGAACACCAAACTACTTTAATAAATAAATCCTTAGTATAATTATTAGACAAAACCAAGCTCCTTGGTTTGTCCTGATTGTACATTTTCCTGTAGGCTATTGAAAGAAAAGACAAAATATCAAGGAGAATGCAATCCTTATACAGGGGAAGCACTGTGTAAAAGGAATGAAGGGAATTTGAAAGCATCTTCCTTAAGGAATTTTTAATCCATAGAAACAAAAGAGACATAACACAGTAAATGCAAACTTCAGAGCACACACAAAACCGTAATTCTTCTTTTGAGAGTGTAGACATAGCCCAGGAAATGAAAACTTCAGAGCACACACAAAACCGTAATTCTTCTTTTGAGAGTGTAGCCCAAAGTGATAACTGTTCTCACAGGACGTATATTTACAATGAACCACAGGGATTGTTATGACAATGCGCTTTTACCTAACAAATTATGAATAAAAATTAAATGTGCAAGAATAGGGAAAACAATAAATGAAAATGTTTCTAGAATACATTACAAATAAAGTAGCATACTAATTATCAGTATTGGAATTCACACAGTGCTATTATGTAGAAGTCACTGCTCACAAATATTGTAAGGTCTCATCAAAGCATTATGCATAGATTACAAATTGTTCGTCTAAAGTAATAAAATTCCTAACCATCCAATTTTCATTTTTATATAATACTTCTTTTGAATTAAAACAATTACTAATATTTATTTTTAATGTATGTTATTGATCAATGAATCCATAATGAGGACAAAGATAAGATGTCCATATTCAGCTCCAATGGTTATAATTTGTGGTCCACACATCAACTGAAAAGATTATAATGAACATTTAATGGGATCATTGAGGCAGGTGTCTCACCCCATGGTTGCATAATAGTAATATCTATAGAATTTTCTAAGCAATTGATCCTCCTCTGATTTATTATTCTTTCATAATACTTCAAAATGCATTAAGTGCTTCTGCATATGTTTAATATATGGTATGGCCCGCAAACAGACAAATCCTGTCAATTCCATGTGTTGGGAAACTTCTTTGTTTTTAATGCTTATACAATAGCAGGTATGAAGGTATTTAAATACATCCCAAGTATCAAAGACATATTTGTCATCCATTTTATAAGGTGTTAAGGAGAAAAGTATGATAAAGATTTTGGGCAGATGAAGCAGGCAGCTGTACTTCAGGGAAAAGAATGTTCACAAAGTACTGGATGAAAAGGCATTGCTGGGCAGAGTGTGATTCATCAGCTGACTGAGAGGAAGGACAGGGGACTCCCCAGGTATGTGACTGCTGAGCCGGCACAGGGGCGGTTATTGTTAACTCAAAGGAGCAACACCGTCTAAGCAAAGAGCATCACATCACCTTTGCAAGTGGACTCTCTCCTTTAGAGGAAGAGTTGAGCAGAGGCTGGATGTGTCCAGAGCTGTGACAGACATTCTAGAAAATCCTAAAACTGTCCTCTAGACATCATTCTAATTTTCTCTCTTGAGGAGTATATTAATTTACAAAAATGTTTATTTTTCCTTATACTACTATCTACTGTTCCAACTTCACAGGTGACAAATTCAAAAATGAAAAGCAAGAATTGCTGAATCTTCAAAGTCTAGCTCAGAGGGTTTTTGCTTGGAGCCATTTTGGGATGCTTATTTCCTATCATTCCTTCAGGCAGATGATTTTGTCTTTAGTTGAATTTTTTATACCCAAACATTGTAGGGTTACAAGACTGTCCTAAGAAAAATAGTGATAATAATGATAAAAACATAGCAGGCCCTTTTTCTTTCTACTTATACAGTAATCATGTGATACCAAACAACAAATGTGATAGGAGTTAATTTTTTCTATGTCCTGTAGGTGGACAAAAAAAAAAAAAAAAAAAAAAAAAAAGGTACATCTTCCCCTATTCTATTGCAAAGTTCATGGATTGAAGCCTCTATGAAAAGAAAGATAGATTATAGAAGAAAATCAAATTAAGTTTTAACACAAATGACAAAGTCACAGGATCCTTCAAAATGGGTTTTTCATGCTAAGTTTGACAAAGAAGTAGATATCTGTGGACAAATGTGATGGAAAAGCGAAGAGTGCGAGCTAAGGGGAAGTGGGGATTTAACCAGGCTTGTTTGTTCAGATTCTTGGTGTCTAGGGAGTCTTCTCTGTAAAGATGAGGGTGTTCGCCTGCTCCTGTAGGGAGGGCATCTCTGTCATGATATTTCATGCCATTTCAAGGGGAGGTCATAGAGATGCTGCATCCTTTTAGCAGGTAAGGAGCAAAACAAAGAGATGTTTTCCTCTTGCTTTCTTTGAAAAGCCAAGGTGCCACAGATTGTGCTAGATGGCCTGAGCGGCATTTTGACCCGCCTGTAGTAGCTGAGCCAAACCACAGCGGGATTTCCTGGACATGTGTAGTCACTGCAGTTCAGGAAGAAGACTGCAATGTTGTGATAAAGAGAACAGTCCAAGGAGTGAGTAAACAGGAGAAATCATCCTCCGGGGATGGGGAGAAGACTCAGTGAGTAAGCACAGTTCCTGTACAAGCATGAGAACCTAAGGGGACCCTACTGGACAATGGAGATTGATTCCCAGGACCCAAAATACAGCTGGGCATGGACATACAGGTGGGTGAATCTGGTCTTGTAAGGCACCAGAGACTTGAGAACTACCAGAAAGTGAGAAACTAAACTAAAATTGAGGCCAGTTCCTTGATCAATCAGTTAGACCCAGGCTCAGGTAAGAAAGGGAGCAGAGGCATAGATGTGAGGGAACCTGTCGTACAACATTCCCTCTTGCCTCTGGGAGCAATCACCTCACCCCAGGTGAGCACCACCGCATCTGGAAGCACAGGTGTGACTTGTAAAAGCACGGTACAAGCGTTCGGACCTCGTTTCCTATGAATAGGTTCCGTCACGCCCTCCTTCCTGTTATCATTGCTTTCTTCTCTCCACCCTCTCTTCTATCCTACCATTCTTTCTTTTATTATTTTTAAAGAAATTCCCAATACCTTCCACTGATCTGTTAGGGTTTTCTTTTCCAAAATCAATTTTGATAACTATGGTGGCGGGTAAGATGAAAACCTGTTATTGCTAAATTGGCCAGTCTAGTAATTCTTGAGATTGTATTTTATGTCTCATTGCACCTCCCCATGCGCAGTTTCCTCACCATCTATAGCCTCCCACAAGCAGGTGGGCAAATGAATGAGCCTTTAGCCAGTGTCTGTACAGATTTACTCACTGTTTGAAATAAGATGAGTTAAAAATGTAGCTCTTTTAAATTTTTTATTTGAGAGCAACAGAGAGAGAAAGAATGAGAGAGAGAGAGAGAGAGAGAGAGAGAGAGAGAGAGAGGGAGGGAGGGAGGGAGAAAGAATGGGTGTGCCAGGGCTTCTAGCCACTCCAAACAAACTCCAGATACGTGTTCCCCCTTGTGCATCTGGCTAATGTGGGTCCTGGGGAATAGAGCCTCGAACTGGGGTCCTTAGGCTTCACAGGCAAGCACTTAACCACTAAACCATCTCTCCAGCCCAAAATGTAGCTTTTAAGAGTTTACATGGATGTATTTGTTATGCAGTCCTTTGTTGCCCAAATAAGACCACTGACTCATGGAATACAAGGCAAGGTTTGATTGGGTAAGGGCTGATGAATCGGAACTGAACCCCTGAGCTCAGGATCTTTAAGTGCAGCCCAGAACTGCTCAAGGAGTCAGCTTCATTGTAGAAAACCCAAGTTATTAGTTACAAAAGCAAACCACAAATGCAGTTTTACACAAAAGTGTCATGGTGCAGTGTATCGGGGACATTTCATATGTGTAGATAACAGGAAGTGCCTGTGTACAAGTAAGGCTTGTGGACACGATCCTGGAACTTTCTCATCTCTCTGTCAAGAGCATCAGCTTGGGTAATCATCCCCACTGTGTGTGCCCTGAAGGCAAGGGTTGCATAGGAGAAAGTTCAGCTTTCAGATTTATAGCAATATTCTCCTGTTAAAGTACTTTAAGTAGGAAAGTGAAAATATTTGCTTTTTATAAACGATATTTAAGATATAATATTGTGGCAAATATTATAAAAATCATGGCATTACTTAGTTACTTGAAAGAAAATCTCCTATATGGCCATAGAGCTTGTCATTAAGTGTGTGTCTGAGCTTCTTTAGCTGATAAAAATTGCACTGTGATGATGGCAGAGCCCTTGCCTGCCTCATATTCATCTAACAATCTACGATCAATAGTGTATTTGAAGGCAGCGAGAATTCTTCGTGCTTTGATTGATTCAGTCTGCTATGTTTAGTAATGAGTGGGAAAGTGATAAAGTTTATCATGAGACCACAGAACCTTGATCTTGAGGAATTCAATTCTATGCATTGACTTTAAGGCAAAGGTGTAGACAAAAGGAAGCTTCTAACATCAGCACATATTGGTGTGTGGTGGCCACTTCTGAAGTGACTCCAGGATTTTGTGAGCTGGACGAAATAATCAGACAGAAATCAATAGATATCTGGAGTAGACAGAGTTCACCAAGAGGTAGTTCAATTCCAGTGTACAGTAAGCAGGGAAACATCACTTAGCTGGGAATGGCTAGCACTATGAAAATGTGAAGGGTTTCAAGTTGCGCTGTGCCTGCTTTCTGAGACACTCACATTCTCAGGTTTTTCTAACAAGTGGTGGCTCCGTATAGCTCTATGTGTAACTTCATGCACATCGTGCCTCATTGATAAGTTGAATCTCTGCCTAGGACTATGCATTTTAGTATGAATCACAGGCTACTCTCAGACACTCTGGAGAGTCATAAATTAGCTGTTGGTTAACTTATACCTGAAGTTCATGTAAGTAATTTCCAATATGAGGTCAAGAGATAAGGCCTCTGAGCTGAGTTCTTTACCCTTCACTTCTGCCTTGTTTCCTCTGGGATGCCCTCACTAATTAGAACTTGTTAAGAATTTATGATACTTTGAAAACTGAACTGCATCATTTTCCCCAGTTATCATCACAATGATAAACAGCAGAGACAGGACTTCCCTACTATCTATTCTCCACTAGACATAACACTGCTGACACCAGGATTGTGGAATTTGTCTTCTGAGGGTCAAGCACTCTCCAGTGGACAAGAGCTGGGAGTTCTTTACGCAATGAAATCTAAGATTTCTGGCTAATGAAAACTTCAGAGAGCAGAGGCTTAGAACACAGTTCTCTTACCAGACTTCCAGGTCAGAAATCTAAGATCAGGAAGTCCAAACAAATTAGGTCTGGCTGCTTACCCCAGAAGTTAGGCAGAAAGTTAATGGTTAAAAAATAAAAATTAAAAAAAAAAGTTTTAATCCATAAAGTCTGATTGGTAATAGGAGGGGGACCAAGTATCTCCACCTACCTTGGAGGGTACTGAACTGAACTTTGATTTGTAAAGGAGGAAGTGTTTGGGTAGTCCTTGCCCAATCACTTTCTTTAGCCATGATCTCAATCGTGTTTCTTCAAAGAAACTCCAGATATAACTGGTCAAAGAAGAATCATTCTAAAGGGAGATTCATGTGCCCTTGCTTTCAACTATCAGATTATTGAAAAACAATGGAAACCCAAGAATTAAAATCTGCCCCTCCCCTCAGTAATCCTGTCTAGAGGAAGAGGAGGACAGGAGCTCTGGTGCTGGTGCTAGCCAGAGGGGGAACTTGCCAGCCAGAAAGTGCTTTCTCATAGTTCCGACAGTTTAAAAGAACATACCTGGAGACCTCAGCTTGTGTTTCATCTTCTCTACAAAATCAAAACACTCCTTCAGACAAAGACAGAGACTGTGAAGTTTTCTCCCCCTGTGGGCGAACAGTGACCCAATCAACTTTTCAGTGTCACTTTTCTTCCTCCTTTCTTATCTACAGCACCAGGGTTAGGAATCTGAATCTCTCCACTTTGCTCGACACAGAGGTGTTGTAGCTATCCTCCTCAAGGAGGCTAGCTGCCATGAGCTCACTGCTCCTGCTGAGCAGTACACTTTCTGCCCTGGATGATTACTCTAATTTGCCAGGACATCCCATAATGGGGTGGCTTGACAGGATCTACTGTTCCTAGTTACCAAAGTGACTATAGGTCTAAAGAAATTAGTAGAAACTTATAGACAACTTGCCAGGGGTATGGAGAAGGGCATTGTAAAAGCAAGATACCCTAGCCCCTCTTATCTTAATGCCTTCAGTCCTGAAAAGGGATAAAATAGTAAATTTAGGGCAAATGAATCTTGTATCATGAGAGGTGTTCGGATTAGTGAGGCAGCTTCTATAACCTGCACTTTTAAATGGGTTTTGGAGGATATTTGGATATTCAGGGTGGTATGACCATAGAGAGCCAGCCTTTTAGGATAAAAAAAAAAAAAAATTCAACACAGATGTCAGGTGCCTTGGTTTAAGCTACCCAGAATGCATGATCAGGCACAAGTGAGGAATCAGTGACTTCCAGTGGAAGCTACTTTCATATCGTTCTTATTCACTCTGTGAGATTGTTTCCAACTTCAGTTCCCATCACAACTCCCAGGCTGTGACGGGTGTGTTCCGAGGTTACCGCAGATGAGCGTCTTAATCCCCTCACAGAGCTTCAAGCCCTGCCTGGCTCACTTTCCCTCCGGGCACAGCACTGCAGAAGCTCTACAGAGCCATTCCTAGGGGCTCCCCGGGAAGATTCATCATGAAGGCATGATGTATTACATTGCTTTCCATAGCTGACAAACTCAACTTTTAGCACCTCTTGAATGCCTGGCAGTGAGATAAGAAATGTCCCAAACCTCTGACCGTACAGGTCCCTTCACAACCAGCCTCTGTGCAGAGCTTGTGCAGGAGCATCCAGGACCCTCCGTCTTGTCAGTTACCACAAGGTGGGCACTTCAGAGATGCCAAGGAGTTTAGGAGCAATTTCTAGGGAAGGAAAGATGAAATACTATGTGTACACCCCCACCTCCCCCCCCCCTCACACACACACACAAACGCACACCTTAAAGGTGTTTTAAAGGTATTTTAAAAATAAATTTTACTCTTATATTTAAGGTTTACAACCCAATGTTACAAGATATGCATATAAAACATTGCTACAGTGAAACTAATTAGTATACAATATCTAAAATAGTTACTTATTTCTCACCCACTGAAAATAGGTATATTCCACTCATTCAGTAAAATTTGTACTCTGTGTTATTTGGCACACATGAATTTAATTTTCACTTTTCTCAACCCTACCTTGATATCATTATGTCTTTATAGATGAACATTTTTGCTATTTTATGTTACACTTAAAAAGATCATACTTTTTCTGCCTGTAGTAAATTCATTTAAACTAACATAATTGTTTATAATTATGAAAAATGCAGAATAGTTCCTTTGTTGATAATGAGCAATTAGAATAATACACACACACACACACACACACACACACACGCGCGCGCGCGCGCACCTCCACTGGGTATTGGCACATATGGAACATATATACTGTTTTCCATAAGTAATTTCACCAATTCGTATTATCAACCACACTGTATAAGTGTTTTATGAGGGGCTTGCAAGTTTATGTGGGTGCATATGAGTTTGCACGTGCACATGTAGGGGACAAAGAATGTTGCAGTGAAGTCATATTGCTGACAGAAAACACCTGACCAAGAGAAGCTTGGCGGGGGGTGTATTTTGGATTATAGAGAGGGGAAGCTCCATGATGACATGGGAAATAATAGCATGAGCAGAGGTAGACACCACCCCCTGGCCAACATCAGATGGACAATAGAATGAGATTGTCCCAAACATTGGCACGGGAAAGCTGTCTAAAACACCCATAATCCCGCCCCAATAATACACTGCCTCTGGGGGGGTTAATCCCCAAATATTCATCAGCTGGGGACCTAGCTTTCAGAACACCTAAGTTTATGGGGGATACCTATATCAAACTGCCACCAAGGACAACCTTAGATGCCCTTTCTCCTGTTCTGGCCACTTTCATATTGTTGAAGCAGTGTTTCTCATTGGCATGAGATTCATCTATTTGGCTAGATTGTGGGGCTATCAGGCCCCAGTTGTCCACACTTGAGTCCAGTTCTCCAACACTGGCAGTTCAAATGCATACCAAACACCTGGCTTGTTATGCGGGTTCTGGAGTTCAAATTTATTTCCCGCTGCTTCCAAGGCAAGCACCTTCCTACTGAGCTGTTTCCTCAGCCCCAAGTATTCTTGTCTTTAGGTTCACACTCACCCATAGTCACTCTTCTCTCTTTGATGATACCTACCCTGATATATGCGGACATGTCATTGTGGCATTGAATTACATTTCACTCATGATAAATGAACATGAGTATCTTCCCATATAGTTATTAACCATTTCTGTATCTTCTATGAATCTTCTATGAAGAAATGCCTGCTAAGGTCTGATGCACTTTTTTTTTTTTTTTAATTTGGTAGCATGTTTTTTTTTTTCCTAATAATTACATTGCTCTGTATATATTTTGGATATAAATAAATTATATGTTGTTCAAATATTTTCTTAATATGCAGTTTTTCCTTATTTTATAATTTTGTTTGATGTAAAGAAGCTCTTTAGTTTGGTAAAGCCCCATTTATTTAGTTTTGACTCTTAGTATGGATTTTTGGTGTAATATGAAAGAAATCATGACTTAATTGCTATTATTGACATAAAGGAACTTTTCTCCTGATTATAGATTACATATATATAAATATAAAATAATGTGCCACAATGCCACCCACATCTTAATTCCATATATATGTATGTATATTAGGATTTCATTGCAGACCAGGCTGAACTGGAATTCACTATGTAATCTCAGGGTGTCCTCAAACAAATGGTGATCCTCCTATCTCTGCCTCTCAAGTGCTGGGATTAAAGACATGTGCCACTATGCCCAGCTAATTCTATATTTTTCAAATGTCTGACTGTTATGGATATTCTCTATTAGAAATTCAATACGTTGGCATTGCTTAACCATGGTGCATTTCTGCGATCAATGCTATTAATTTATTATAACTATCCAAATTTAATTTAGTCATACTAACCAAACTGTTGTCATTATGCAACATTCCCATAAGAGTCTATATATTATAATTTTTGTGTCATCTCAAAAGTCTCAGATAACATCTTAGAAAACAAAATACGAGCATATTTAGAGTTTTAGATTTGAAATATGGTAAGCATAGTTTCCAATAAAAATTATAATGTGTCCCAGTAGACAGATATTAGAGGTACTTTTAAAGATTAAGACCAGAAAAGGTAAGTGACATAGGTTTGTTAATACTTATGACTATAACTCAGTTCACTTTTCTTGCTCATTGGTTCATCAATGACCTGTTGACAATACAACATACTTTTAGAAAATAGTCTCATTTATATAATCTCTAGGGTTCCCTTCTTACCAGCAAGTTGAGAGTGGTCACCACTGTGTTAGGTAGGGTCTGGTTTGCAAGTTGGGGTTTTTGTTGACATCATCTTTCTTTAATGATTTCAATGTGGCATTCAAATGAAAATTCAAGTGGCTATCTCTCAATTCCAAACTCACCCCAATTAAAGAAGTTAATGTATGCTGAAATAATGACCAAAAGCTAGCCATGGTGAGATCTACTTCCCTACAAATGAGATATACATCCAAGTTAGTGGCACTGTCCCAAAATGGAGAAATTTCAGCACAGAAAACAATACAGTTCAGTATTCATTGTTACCTGTAAATTTGGCCTTACACATTTGCTGAAATTAGTTCCATTGTTGAACAGGTCTTAAGAAACTATTAATATCCATTCATGTAATAATGAAGATACCAATTTTTGCCAAGTTAAAATAAATAAATAAATAAATAAATAAAAGCTTGGGGTAGTGGTGCATGCCTTTAATCTCAGCACTCAGGAGGCAGAGGAAGGAGAATCACTGTGGGTTCGAGGCCACCCTGAGACTACCTAGTGAATTCCAGATCAGCCTGAGCCAGAATGAGGCCCTACCTTGAAAAACAAACAAAAACAACCCCACATAATAATAAAATTAAAAATAAATAAATAAATAAACAACGGGACCATGGAGTCTGTTGCTTCCTTTCATGTGTGAAAATTACAAATGCTATTAGGAATGAGGTAGTTGTAAAATTCACAGCAGATAATGCAGAATACTGCTGGAACTTAATGAATTCCAAAGAAAGATAAATTAGTACAAAGAAAGATGCTTTTCTAATGAAAGTGATAAATCAGAAACCGTAGTTGGTTTAAGTGAAGACATGAATCCATTAAATCACAAAATGCATATTCTGAAATAAAGGAATATTTCATTAAAGTGAAGGAAAATGAAACCTGGATTTCAGAGTCAATTATGTGAGGCAAACTTAAAATTTTCTTGCAAAACATTGATCTACAAAGACAAAGACTTTCTGATAGTGCACCTTGTGTAGTCCTAGGTATTGATATTTTTGTGAGGTGATTTCAATGCGGTTATTTGGCAGAGCTCTTTGCACAATCCTCTTTTGGTGATGCAATGGATGATTCAACTGAAGAATTAATATATTTTGTTTATAACCTTATCACTCATTCATTACATTTAGCAAAATATATTCCTGTGCATATTACTGTGATTACCTTTTTCTCTTTCTTTGATGTTAAAAGAAAAACATCAGTAACCTGGTATTCTTTGACTCAAAGTCTGTTTTCAATTTGGCCTTTTACCTCTGCTAAATTTTCACTATATAAGTTATTCCTTCACTGCATTTCTGTATTGTATCAGGCTGCTCCTTAATACAAATAAACGTTAGCTAATCTTTATGAAATTCATATTTTATTAGCATTTTCACCTAATAGCCTATTGTGCTTTATTAAATCTTTGGTGGTTTTTCTTTTATTTTTAAAAAATGTTTCCTGACGCAGTCACTAAGGGAAATCCCAAGTACATCCCATCCTTTCACAGGCATTCTGTTAAGTAGAAAAATGGAGATTATCAGGATACTCTGTGTGTATGTATGGAGGTTTTCAAGACAAGGTTTTATTGAAAGTGGAAATCATGAGTCCGAGGAGGAGTGTACTAGTGACCCCTGAGGCTCTTCTGTAGCGAGCTGCACCCATGCTGTGCGTGGTGGCAGCCGATCTCCTCGTGTCTCTACAGGGACTTGACAGCAGCTTTTGCAGACAGCACTGGCTTTTCAGTTGAGCCTGCGATTAAAACTGGTCAGACAAACTTGCTGTTTCTGCCTCTTTTGTCCTTCGACTTCTGGGTTAGGTGGCTTATGCTCAACTCTGCATCTGGACATATTAGAGATTTGGTGAACGTCTAGAGTTAGAAGTGTGACGTCAGTTGATCTCCATTTTTCTTTCCCTTCCAGCTTCAAGGACTAAGACTCCAAAATAATAGTAACTAAGATATTTTCATGGTGCAGAGATGACCACCACATAACATTTGGAAACATGACTTTGTTCAAAAAAAAAACTGTGACATGATCGTTAGGTATAGCTTTGAAACTTGTATTACACAGCTGTAAGGTACAACTTAAATTGTTTGTGGTTGGAATGGTGCAGTCTGAACTTATGTTACATAGAGGCTGTTATTATAAATGTTAATAGCTAAGGATCTATCCACACAGGTAATATTTTATGATGATATTAATATAAATAAATTGTTAATATATTTTTCTCTGAAGTCATAAAGCAGTATAAACTATTAAAGAAAACATTTAAATTGTTGAATAGATTAGTTTACACTTGCCTCTTTAAGTCTCAAATATTATGAATAGCTATAGTAAGTCATCATTACTATGCCCAAATTCTAGACTTATATTACAACGTCTTCATGCAAAATTAGTATGAATTGTAGATGTCAGTCCATTACAATTCCTGATGACAGAAACTACTAAATGAATTTCAAGTAAAAGGATATTTATCAGAAGAACTAGGAAAATGAAGGTAGGCAAACAATTAGATGTACTCCCCAAACCAAAAATACTAAGCATTACAAAAAATCAACAGCGTTGTTTTTAGTTGCTCACCACATTGTTATACATAGTTCTCTGGACACATGGAAGTTGCTGGCAAAACTCTGGGCTGACACCTGTCGAATTCACCTGCCTGCCAGCGTCTTGTGACTGAAGAATAATTGCTTTTACTTCTTTTTCTCAAGTATTCTGAAAACACTTCTCATAGGTCAGAACAAACTGTACTAAAAGGAAATTCATTATCCACAGCCTCTCCTTTATCATGCATGTAAAAGCTTAACAGGGAAACAAGTGTAATACTAGATAGATGGCTTGTTTTCAACAAATGAGCCTGGGAGAAGAATTTTACCTGCTCAAATCTGAACCACAACTGCTTTTGTTTTTCATTCTTTATTATATATTTATTGATTTATTTGCAAGCAGAGAGGAAGACAATGTGTGTGTGTGTGTGTGTGTGTGTGTGTGTGTGTGTGTGTGTGTGTGTGAGAGAGAGAGAGAGAGAGAGAGAGAGAGAGAGAGAGAGAGAGATAGAGAGAGAGAGAGAGCTCCAGGGCCTGTTGTCACTGAAAATGAACTCCAGATGCATGTGTCACTTTCTTCACCTGGCTTTACATGGGTACTAGGGAATTGATCTCAGGCTGTCAGGCTTTACAAGACAGTGCCTTTGGCCACTGAGCCAACCCTGAGCCCTGTTTTTACTCAGACTATTTTTTTTTATTATTAAAATTTTGAACTATTACTAAAGTGTCACAATTATGAAGTGTCATTTTGCAATTTGAATTTTTTTTATTTTAAATAACAACTAACTGTTATTATGTTCATGAATGAAAGTTGCACTATGCATCCTGTCTGAAGCAGCATGTGTGAAAAACATCTGAAAAAAATTAAAGTTTCTGGACAGATGTTAAAAGAGTCTTGTAGAAAAACTATCAACATTACAATCCCAATTCTAATTTACTTTACATCAGGCATTTAAATTTATTATCTTTAGGCCATATGTTCCAAATGAAGCTTGGTTCTATATTCATGAATCAGTTGACAATGAACAGTTAAGTTCTGCGAATTCAGAAAGGTGAAGCTGAGTGAGCTTATTTAAATGGGAGGATATTTGTAACTACAAATTCTGCATACTGACAGAATACTTCCTAAAAAAAGGCATGCCATATGTCTCAAACCACAATGAAGATGTTTTCTTAAAAAAAAAACCTGCAACTTTTAAGCAGCTATAATCGAGAATATTTTAGAATTCCCATTAAACTTGGCCATGGAATTCACTGTAGACTGAAATGTAGCATTCAAAATCTAAGGGAGTACTGAGTTACATAATGTGTTAAGATAATTAAGTGCTTTTTTAACATTCCGTGTCATGTGATACCTTAGCCGTGATATTAACTTTGGCTTTATTTTTTTTAATATGCCAAATATACTATGGTTTTGGCTGATTTAGCTATGATATAGATATGCCCCAGTATATCAGTTACACGTTCACTGTATATTCACTCTGTCTGTCAAAAGAAGAGAAATACTTCTGTGCTAAATATTGAGTGAGAGTGCAGAATTCTTGGACTGTTCAGAGGTCCCAGTTAAAAAGTCAAAGGTGTGTTACTCTCTGAACAATCGCCACAAGACGAGGGGAGGCCATGTCTTTGCAGTGAAAGTTCAGAGCCTAGTTTCAGAAATTAATTGAGGTATCTTACATGAATAAGACAGAGATACTTCAGGTGGGAACAATCAGTGAAGACTATTAGGAATATTCTTTTCATTTGAAATATAATGTATGGTCCCTCTCTCAGTTTCACCCTAACCAGAATAAGTATAAATTATCAGTTTAAAGAATTCAAAGAACATCCCACTCTTATGTTAAACATAGACCTAAGGACAGTATTGCATGAACAAACTTATAAATCCTAGAACTTAATACGGGTTAATGACAAAAGACAAATAAAGAAGAGTGCTTCTATATTTTTTCCCACATTGTTTCAAAACCTAAAGAAACGAGATGTGAGTGACAGGTGGGAACATCTTCACTTTGTGTGATCTTGGTCAATGCACTGTTTCCATTTGTTAATCTATAAAATGAGTGGAGAGATAATATCAACACTTTTTAAAGTTGGAATTAATCAGAAAAATATAAGGTGACAGCAATGTGTTTATCACATAACATTTTAAAAATGGTTAATATTATTTTATAGAATGTGGGAACCAAATACTCTTCCAGTGAACAGAACACCCCTAAAATTTCCGTCCATAATGCGGGAGCAAAATCCTGCACCAGTGCACAGGACATCCTAGAGGAAGGCGGACCTGGTTGTTCTTTAATGTCACTCTGATCGAGACTTTACACCCATGGATATTATTAAAGTGACCAGCAGGAACAAGAATAAAACTCAGCTTTTTTTCAGAGTATTAATTTTTTGCCCAAGTAATTGGAAAATGTTTTCACAGCTATAATGCTGTGATCCTCAGCTTTTATCTTGAAATTTCCAACCTTGTTGGTTTTCCTTTTGGCCAGAGCCCTTTTATTATTGTTCTAAAATTTACAGTGATGTTTCTATGATTTATCTAGTCCTGCTTAATATTTATTTTACTTTACTTCATGCCACAATATAGTTCTTATTGTAAAGTAAGTACCATTTTAGAAATTGGTGAGAAAGGAAGAAAATAAGAAGCAATGTGTTCCTTGCTCTCAATCACTTACAAGGTTCAAGGGTGATACTCATGAGAAATGCTGTATGAGGGGATGAAGGACTGAGTGTTCCAAATAAAACAGACAGTGCTTTGACCTTAGATCCAAATGCTTAGCAAAGCTTCTTGTATGAAGTGATCAGACAGGATTTAAATTAAAAAATTAGGTAAACATTTGAATAAAAAGAGGAAAAATATTCTACAAGCAGCAAGAACATATTATACAAGTTATTAGACTAAATTAACATTTTGTAAAAGGCCCAAAATTACAAGAGTAACCAAAACATAAAAATATAGGCAAGGAAGTCAGAAAAGACTTCTAAAACATGTGGAGGTTTATTACAAAGTTTTATAGAGGACTGGTAAAATTAATTTGCATATTAGTTGAATTGCTCTGCTAGTGATAGGAAAGATAATCAGACTGAAGTCATCTAGATCAGCCAGGAAGATAACCAATAATCCAAATGACATAGTCTTGTGTTTACTAGTTTGTAAAATTTGGAAAGTTATTTGAACTAGCTTGTTTCATTAGTACTATGCAACCTGCATGAAGAGCATAGGAGCACAGGCTACGCCACAATTATAGACATAATGTGCTTCAATACATTGTTCACATCCATTCAGTAAGTGAATGTCCTTGTTTGGTTGACGGGGTGTCAAGAGAACAGCTGTGACCAATGACAACTGTCTCCTAGATCTATGCTCTTCATACTTCACAGATCACCGAATGTTGTGTTAACATGCAAACTCAAAGCAAGGAAGTTGAATGGGGCCTAAAGGGACACATTTGTTTTTCTCTTACACATTTCTTTTCATTTTTAAAAAATATTTTTATTTATTCATTCATTTATTTCTGTGAGAGAGAGAGAGAGGGAGAGAGAAGGAGAATGAGACACATATATAGAGAGAATGTGCACCATGGCCTCTGATCACTGCTAACAAATTCCAGATGTATGTGCCACCTTGTGCATCTGGCTTGTTTCTGGGGAATCAAACCTGGGTCTTTAGGCTTTGCAGGCTGTGCCTGAACTGCTAAACCATATCTGCAGCCCTTAAAACTGCTTATTTAAAGAAATATCAAAAGTTTGACAATACTCCTTGTTTATGAACCAACTTTATTATTTATTTATTTATTCATTCATTCACTCATTCATTTTTCAAGGCAGGGTCCCGCTCTAGCCCAGGCTGACCTGGGATTCACTATAGTCACAAACTCATGGTGAACCTCCTACCTCTCCCTCCCATGTGCTGGGATTAAAGGGGTGTGCCACCACACCTGGATTTGAACCAACTTTTGACTTTAAAATCTATGATGAGTGCTTTCAATATTGTACAACATCATTGCAGGTAGGGAACCTGACTAGAATCCAAGTAGAAAATGAACAATTAATGTACAGAAATGCTCCTGGGAATTATTTCATTGAAGATTCCATTTTCTATAAAGTTTTGTTTTTATCTTTGTACCTTTAGAGCTATATAGAATACAAACATACTAATTCTCTAACTTTATAATGTATGATGTGTGGATAAGAGAACATTCACTGATCAATTTATATTCATGCCAAACTCTCCGAAAATTAAACCAAAGTTAGGTATCATAATCTCACTTAGAGACCTTTAGCACAGATATTGGCTTCTCTGGAAGGAAATTGAAAGAATGGAAAAGTTAAGGGTCTGAAATGTTAGAAGAGATAATGTGGTCTACTACATTTTCATAATATCAGAGGCATGGAATTACATGAAAAAAAAATACTCTATGCTCAAGAGATTATATGTCACTTTGCTGGAAGTTACACAGACTCTGGTAGGAAATGTTTCTCATTTACCTTTGGTTTAGTTTGGATTTTAAATAAATTATCTGGCCATTGAGCTGCACATCAATTTCCAGGGTTTCAAGAAACAAAAGTTAAGAAATGATGGAAGAAATTTCAAAAGTGTACATTACTGTACCACACAGACAATTCTGCAAAAAAATAATTAAATACAATTCAACAAATGCTGTTACCTGAATTATAAATATTACAGCAGTCATAACATATAATCCTGAAGCACAGCAAAATCAAATCTGAGGCTGAGCTTTTTAAGCTCAATCTGTATTTTCTTGAAATTCTCCCAAAGTTTCTAATGATTTCTATAGTTAAATGTACTTTAATATTTTATATTATTATTTTGTAATTTTTATTTGAGAGCCACATACTGACAGGGAGGAAAAGAGAGAAATAATGGGCTTGCTAGGGCCTCCAGCCACTGCAAACAAGCTCCAGAACTCCAGATGCATGCACCACCTTGTGCATCTGGCTTAAGTGGATCCTAGGGAACTGAGCTTCAAACCAGGGTCTTTAGGCTTCACACGCAAGCACTTAACTGCTAAGCCATCTCTCCAGCCCCTATTTTATGTTATTCTTAAGGCAATAGAGAAGGGTAAGAAGAATTCAATTTTTTGTTTTTGTTTTTGTTTTTGTTTATGTATTGTCTCGATCTAGCTCAGGATGACCTGAATTCACTATGTAGTCTCAGGGTGGCCTTGAATGCAGTGAGATCCTCCTATCTCTGCCTCCTAAATGCTGGGATTAAAGGCATGTGCCAGCATTCCTGGCTTTTCTGAAAAAGTATATCAGCGTTACTTAGCAAGGAAAAAAAAATAGTAACATAGTATTTTACTCAAGGTAGGAAAAGCCAGATCATAACAGTACTTCATGTCAGGATAGCCATTATCTACAAAGTAGACATTAGAGAAAAGACCTGTGGAACTCTCACTCACAGATAAATAAAGCCTGATGATGGAGGTAATGAGGATCAGCTAGTCAGGCCCATCATGCAGACTAGGTCATATTCTGGCACAGCATTTCCCCTCTTCATGTTTATTTAATATAAATATTTATATAAATAAATTATATATATAATATATATTTATTATATATATATTTATATATATATATAAATTTATATAAATTATTTATATATAAATATACAATATAAATTTTAAAATCTCCTTTATGTTTTGTTGGAAAAATAATCCTAAAGTTATCAGTGGCAACTCAGCATTTAGTTTAAACAAGATTTACATTTTTGCAAAAAAATATTGCTTTCTTACGTTTTTTCTGCTTTGTACATCTGCACTTTTGTACATTTAAACTAGTTATCATGGCAACTGTAAAATCTTATGAACCATCTCATACTTAAATTTGGAGAAATATGTTCACTGTTTGTTGCTATGTTTAGAAGAAAGAGAATTTACCAGAATTGAATCATAAAATTAATCAGTGAAGTTTGAAACTTGCTTTTGTGTGTATGTGAGAGAGTGTGAGCGTGTGTGTGTGTGTGTGTGTGTGTGTGTGTGTGTGTGTCTATGTGTGCCAGTATCTCTTCCAGCTGCAATAGAATGTCTTTCAGGCTTTCTGCGAGTGGCTGGGCAATTGAATCCCAAGCTAACAGGTTTTGTAAGCAAGCACATTTAACTAATGATCCATCTCCCCAGACCCAATTATGCATTTTTAAATATGTTTTTCAGCAATGTATTTTCTGTTAAGTGGTGTATTGAATAGTAGCTATAAAGAAAAAATACAATAAATAAATTAGACACACTCAAAAGTTTAAAAATTTAGATGACACCTGAGACATCACAAGGGCCCTACATTTCAAAGATTGTTTCTTTCTTATATGTGTTTAAATTTTATATATATATATATAATGTTATTGTGACAGAAATGTGTGACCTAAGCTCAACGTGCTTCTCTGCAGAGAATGTAGACACTGTTCCTCTCTTCTCAAGCAATTATGTTTTCATAAGGCTATTACTTACATATGTGAATTAAACCTCATATATTTTTCAGTGCAAGTGTTGTTACATGAGGGAAGATGCACTACTGCTTTGGACCAGGTCTATACTTGTCTCCATCATCAGTTTTATAGGTTTTAGTCACCATACCTTAATTGGAACTCATGATTTTCTTGTGTCAAAATAAATATGTAATGTAGTGGGATAAATTATTGCATATTTTTGCAGATAGAATATTATACTATATATTATATAATATTATATTAAAGTTATTGGTACCCAGACAATATTTCTAAACTTTTATAAATTACCAAAGGGTCTTTAATTTATAAATTGGAGACAAGAAAAATTAAAGAAGTATCCTCTGATATCTCTGATATTCATGAAAACAGAGGCTTTTTTTTTTTTTTTTTTTTTTTTAGTAATCTGCATCATTGTTGTTTCTTTTTCCTTCTTCTATTTTCTTCCATTTTTCAATAAAGTCAATGGAAATCATACCCATAGCACTAGGTTGCATACTGAAGATATACATAAGATAAACCTTCTAAGCAATCTTTACAGTCAATGATACTATGTTATAGTATCTTCATTGGGGCTAGAGATATGGCTCAGCAGTTTAGGTGTTTGCCTGTGAAGCCTATGGACCCAAGCTTGATTACCCAGTACCCACATAAGCCAGCTGCACAAGGTGGCAAATGCATCTGGAGTTGGTTTGCAGTGGCTGGATTCCCTGGCTTGCCCAGTAACTAACTCTCTCTCTCTCTCTCTCTCTCTCTCTCTCTCTCTCTCTCTCTCTCTCTCTCTCTCTCTCCTCTCTCTCTCTCCTCTTTGCCTCTTTCTCTCTCTTTCAAATAAATAAGATAAAAATACTTTAAAAAAACCCTCTTCATCTCTGTTTGCAATGTGCAACTGCACAAAACATATTGACCATATACTTTTAAAATGGAAAAGACAAATAATCAGAAATAAAAGAGTAGTTGGTGAGGTTGCTGAGGGGATGAACAGCCAGAGCCCAGGAGTAGTACAGCACTGGCATTACTCTGCATGTGCAGAATGTCTCTGATATATGGAGTTATTGACAGCTCATTAGTTGTAATCAGCATGGTACTACAAAGGTAAATGTTGATAATGGGGAGAGGCATGCATGTGGGCAGCTAAAACATATGGGAGATTTTTATATCTTACTCTCAGTTGTTTGTGAAGGTATAACTACTATAAATTCATGTACTACTGATGAAAGATTGACACATTCTGTTCACTTGCCAGGAGTTTGGCAATATCAACACGAACGTAACTGTCAAAACCACATAATTTCTATGGGCTGAACAATAATTTACTAGAAACTATGCTGAGCATTTCTTCATACATTATTTCAGTTCATTTGTATTAAATGGTCCATGAGTAGTTCCTTGTGATTACCCATCATTTGGAGCTAAAAGAAACCAGTAAAGATGTTACATGTGTTGTCCTAGAACATACATCACTCCTGCATGTCTAAGTCAAGCATAATGAGAGATTAAAGAAAGAGAGACTTGTAATTAGAAGAGAGGTTATATGCACAAGTGACATTGAATAACATTGTGTTAAGACAAATATTTTTTCTACAATTTTCTGAACATAGTCCTGAAGGATCTAAAAATACTTCGAACATCAACGAAGATATGGTGACTATAATCAATTCACTTCTGTATGCTGTTTTAGTTTCACTTAATGCATGTTATACTATTTTAATAAATTAACTTTATTTTACATAAGGTGCTGTAAAGAGGTCTTTATAAACATAGTATCAATGATTCTCCAGAGCAACCCCTGGAATGGCATGCTACTATTTCATCGTTTTTTAAGTACACACTTTGTGTGAGCACATTAAGGGTTGGTGTCAACATTTCCCTCCTCCTGCTCATGTTCCACTGAGGGCCCCCATGTGGGCTGCTGCTGCTCCCCACGGGGCTGTGAGCTATGAGCCGTGAGAGTAGTACTCAGTCATTGTACGGCCATTCCCTCCCAACCTGTGGCTCTTACAGTCTTTTAAAATAAAATTTATATCTCCTAATTGATCCATTACAAAATTATAAATCAATTAATATAAAAATTATGAAATATTAGACATTACTGAACAATATAACTAAGTTGAAGTGTGATTGTGTATATAATTTAAATTTAAAATATATTATTGCACCATTTAATATAAAGATTAAAAAATCAGTCTAATTCCATACCTGTAAGCAGAGAGATAGTGTATATGTATGTATGTATGTGTATGCATATATATATATATATATATGTATATGTATATATATATATATATATATACACACACACATATATATATATATACACACACACACACATATATACACACACACACACACACACACACACACATATATATATATATATACATACATACATATTCTCATTTCCCTGCAAACTTTTATGATTTTCAACCATGAAAATGAATTTGATCAAGCATTTCATTTTCTTAAATGCTATTGTGTACTGCTACTGATAAAAATGTATATAATATTCATCTGAGCATGAGTTTTTTTGTGATCTATCTATCCATGATTTATTGTTATGTGTGTTCGTGTGTGTGTGTGTGTGTGTGTGTGTGTGCAAATTTAGAAGACCACATCAAGGCATTAATACTCCGTTGGATTTGAAACATGTTACTTTTCATTTACAAATGAACTGCCAGACAGCAAATTAACTTCAGATGATCTAGCCCACAAGCTTTGGGTTTTCCTGGCTCTACCTCTCTTTATCCTAGCCATGTTGGATCCCAGATGCATGGACCACTTTGTACTTTGGCTTTACATGCATACTGGGAAATTTAACCCAGGCTGACAGGCTTTGCAAGCAAGTGCTTTTATCTGCTGAGCCATCTCCTTAGCCCCTGTTTTAGTGATCTATTAGAAAATTGTTTTTTAAATTCTCAAATTTGATAATTTGGTATGTCTATAACTTATCTTATTCTTTTTTTTAATTATTTTATTTATTTATTTGAGAGCGACAGACATAGAGAGAAAGACAGATAGAAGGAGAGAGAGAGAATTGACACGCCAGGGCTTCCAACCTCTGCAAACGAACCCCAGACGCGTGCGCCCCCTTGTGCATCTGGCTAACGTGGGACCTGGGGAACCGAGCCTCGAACCAGGGACCTTAGGCTTCACAGGCAAGCGCTTAACCGCTAAGCCATCTCTCCAGCCCACTTATCCTATTCTTAAAAGCACTTAGATATATTGTCTCTTTAAACATTCATGAAATAACAGTAGCTCCTATTTGCATTTTATGTTTAAAATGCTGAAATGAATTTCAAAGATAAATAAAATGTGAGGTTGATACATATTCAGAACAAGTGATAAGTCTGAAAACAATCCCATTTAAGCTTAAAGTCTCCAATAATTTATTCGGCAGTTTTAAAATATGCATTTTATTTATTTATTTATTTATTTATTTATTTATTTATGTATTAGAAAAACAGAGATTGGAGAAAGAGAGAATGGGCACAACAGGGCCTACAGCCACTGCAAATGAACTCCAGACACATGTGCCCTTTGTGCATCTGCTTACATAGGTTCTGAGGAATGTAACCTGGGTGCTTGAGCTTCACAGGCAAGCACCTTAACAGCTAAGCCATCTCAGCTCTACTTCACATTCTTGATCTCTCAGTTACCAAATATTTAGAGTTTGCACAAGTACCTGCACAAAGAAAGCAACACTTCTCCCTAAGTCTGTACCTAACATCTTCATTAGCTTTTCCTGGGTTCTTTCTTGGAGAAGTAAGTTCCAATGTGTAATAGAATTATTGGTTTTTCTTCCCTCCTTCCTTCCTTCCTTCCTTTCCGTCTTTTTTCTCTTTTTAGATCCAGACATATTTAGTATGTAACCAACACATGTTGGAACTATCCTTTCCCTCCTACCTTCCCCTTTTCTGAAGAAGCCTTCCTCCTTGGGGATGCAGGTCAATTCTGTGGGGATTGTGGGTCATGCAACATGGGGGCAGAGGAGGCAATGTCTCTGTGAAAAATGTCCCAACTATGGCTCTAACAACCTTTCCACCCTGTCTTCCACAAAATTCCCGGAGCCATGCGAGGAACATTTTAAGTCCACTTCCGTGATGGGCACTTGGGAGCCTCTGGATCTCTGGTTTGTTAGGTGTTGAGTGTCCTCAGTGTCTATTTCCTTCACCCTGTGCTGATATCAGATTCATTAAAACCAGCACTCTTGCTCCCCACTACACACAAACCAGGCAGGAAACCCAGACCAAGGAGGACCAGAGGAGCCCAGACACAGGGGTGTGGCCTACTCACTCCACACCTCCAGGCCTGTCTGCACACAGAGAACCCAGACCCTAGTTGTTATTTTTTCAATAGTGATTCTGTTTTCATATATATTTAGCTTAAAACCATTTTTCCCAATTTATACTCACTTGTACTCTCCTTTGAAATAACTGGTTTCACTTATTAAGTCAGGTCATGTGACTGTAAATATACATAATATAACATAGGCATATAATCATGATATTTTTTGTTTGTTTGTGTGTATGTATTTAGTGAATGTACGACTGTCTGCATCCTGAATCCAAATGAAGTATCAATCTGTTCACTGAAGTCTGCTGATTATGAGACGATACAGGAGGCACAGAAAGCCTGCAGGTGCCAGTGCCTCTAGCATCCTCCACATCAACTTTACCGCTAGAACTAACAGTTATAGCTGACTCCTTTACCCATTTCTCTACTACTTAACAGTTTTGTAGAATTATTATCCCCTGTTCTCTCTTCACCCACAACCATTAATAGATTTCTTTTCTTCTATTTATAATTTGACAAAATTTCATAATGTACTCTAATATAGATACTTAGCATTTTATGTACATCTTCTCAGTACCTACTGAAACAAACTATGACTGGTAGCATTTATGAAGTCAACTTATGTACAGTATACATAATAGAAACATGTGACCACGTTTCTTCTTCCTGCTGCACATGTAGAATTTGCAATGTGGTATGCGTGGTTTATGCATATGTGTGGATAGCTGCACATGCCCTGTGAACAGAGAACAGCATCAGCCATCCTCCTCTGTTGCTCTTCTGCCTTATTTTCCTAATTCTCTCACTTAATATGAAGCTTTCCCCAGTGATCCTCCTGACTCGTGCCATCTCAGTGGTGGGGTATCAAGAAGACATGACTGGGTGCTGGAGGGATGGCTTAGCAGTTAAGGCATTTGCCTGAAAAGCTAAAGGACCCAGGTTCAATTCCCCAGTACCCAAATAAGCCCCTGGCGCACCCATTCTCTCTCTCTCTTTCTCTCTCATAAATAAATAAATATTTATCTATTTTTTATTTTTTGTTATTTTTATTTATTTATTTGAGAGCGACAGACAGAGAAAGAGGCAGAGAGAGAGAGAGAGAGAGAGAAAAGGGCGCGCCAGGGCCTCCAGCCACTGAAAACTAACTCCAGATGCATGCGCCCCCTTGTGCATCTGGCTAACTTGGGTCCTGGGGAGTCAACAGGGGTCCTTAGGCTTCACAGCAAGCGCTTAATGGCTAAGCCATCTCTCCAGCCCCCATCCTGTATTTTTTAACTTAAAAATTATTTATTTGCCTGTGAAGCCTAAGGACCCCAGTTGGAAGCTAGATTCCCCAAGACCCAAGTTAGCCAGATGCACAAGGGGGCACACGCATCTGGAGTTCATTTGCAGTGACTGGAGGCCCTGGCGCACCCATTCATTCTCTCTCTCTCTCTCTCTCCCTCTTTCTCTGTCAAATAAATAAATAAAAATAAAATATATTTTAAAAATACATGATCAGCCTTAGCGGTAAAACACTTGCCTGTGAACCCTAAGAACCCCGGTTTGAGGCTAGATTCCCCAGGACCCAAGTTAGCCAGATGCACAAAGGGGTGCACACATCTGGAGTTCGTTTGCAGTGGCTGGAAGCCCTGGTGTGCCCATTCTCTCCCTCCTTCTCTCTATCTCTTTCTCTCTCCCTCTCCTCCCTCTCTCTCTCTCTCTCTCTGTCTCTCTCTGTCTCTGTCTCTCTCTCTCTCTCTCTCTCTCTCTCTCTCTCCTTCTCCCTCTGCCCCATGTCACTATCATATAAATAAATAAAAATAAGCAAAATATTTTTAACATTTTTTTAAAAACTAATACACGACTATGTAAGCCATTTCATCTGGGTGAAAGAGTTCTAGATCAGGACATGATGCCTGTAATGGTTAGGTATGCTTATCCAGTAAGTAATCTCCACTTACATTATTTTAATCTCTTAGGACTAGCAGAAAGCCTGACACCTTGTATTTACACATAACAGCAAAATTATTTGGGGTTTTTAAATTTTATTTTATTAATTAGTTTTGTACTCAATGAATACAGTCAATTTGGTACCATTGTTAGGCTCATCCATGTCCTACCCCCTTCCCCTGGGCCCTCCTTGCTAAGGTATATGGGTCATTAAGTGTTGTAGATAATTCTTAAGGGTATATGAATGAGTTTCATTGGGCCTATGGATGACTTATAAACTTGAAAGTAACCAACTTCGTAATAGTTTATATTTAATATAAAGGATAATGCATATCTGGAGAGATTTTAAATAGAAAACAGACAAATCTGGTCAAGAACATCATAGTAAGAACAAAATAAGAAATTCTCCTATGATTTTTTCCCACATTCTCCTATAGTTTTCTGTGATTAACAGAGAATCATAAGACAATTAGTATGATTCAAATCAACTCTGAAAATTGATTCTCCATTGAACAGAGCCAGATGAGGGTTTGGACATCAAGCAATTTATCTTAGAAGAAATATTTTCCAAATATGTTACTGTGAACTACTGGAGTTACAGCAGGAATCAGTTATGGGGAAGAATTATAAAATCCTTCTTTACACGGGCAAGAAAGAAAGTGCCTTGTCATTTCATATGTAATTGCCAGCTGTTCTAATTGGTTTCTCCAGCATCATGAGCTGGAAACAGAAACCACTTTAACTGATTATTACAGAAGTGATTCAATAATACCAATATAATCCTCACCTTCACCTCACCTGTGACCTGTGTCATTATACAAGATGCTTGTAGTGAACTGTGAGTGAAGGACACATCAGCTCCCTAATAATTTGGAAATGTTTATGTGTCTAACTCAGAAGTAAAGAGGTAGCTGGTAGACGATTAGAGATATGCCAGTGAACAAACTAACATAGTCATATGCTGCATAAAAAGTAAAACATGGCTACATGCCTCATGTTTGAAAACAAGACAAAAAAAAAAAAACTATATAAAGGAAGGCTTCTGAGATATATGTAGTCAAAGAAGAGCTGGCTAACAGACAACCATTCTCACAAATCTTAGCTGATTAATAAGCATAGTAAGTTGCCCTTAGAAATACAACTTTCAATTTGTGAAGCCAATGTGTCTGTCAGTCTTAAACTCATCAGGTTAGCTTAATTGAAAAGGGGACTGTTCGTTTTAATCAACTGCAAATGTTGAAAGAATAGGATTTGATATCTATAAACTTGAAGGGGGGGGGGGCTTGTGAACTCATGGAAACATCTCATTGTTCTTTTCCTTCTCTTAGAATCAGTATCCACAGTTAAAAACTGATGTGGGGCAAGATTAGTGGTGGATAATGTTGAAGGGGGTAATGTTGATTTAATTAAAGAATAAATCATTTTTCAAAGCAAACAACTCAAATTAAGTATACAGGAACTTAACATTAATGTTTATAAAACACCTGAGTGACTAAACCAAACTAACTTTACATGTTTTCAACCTAATTGTCCTGTAGTAGCAAAGTGGATTTTCACATCCCTGTTGTATCTTCTGAATAGCAGGAATTCATTTCATTGCCATCCAAAGGAACATTGTCTTCTGTTTACTTAGACAGACACAGGGCACACTACCTGGGAGCTGCATTACTAAGGAACACACTGTAGTGTGTAACACAAGAGTTGTACTTGAACAGATCTCTGCATGCTTTACCCTTGCTGACATCTCTGTCTGCCTCTGGGAATTGTTTCTATTGTTGCTGCTGATTTATGGTTTCTTTTTGTTTTTATGATCACATGACTACTTTAGTACACAGAATGTTGCATTCAGTTTTCTACTTCCACCCACAATGCAGTCCACATCCCAGTCAAGAGCCTGCGATACAGTGCAGATTTGATGAAGATAAGAAGGTTGAGACAGGGAAATGGCTTCTAGACTAAACTCACAGGCCCCATGCCAAACATTTGTTATAAGGGTAGCAAGGAGCTAAATTTGAAAAAAAAGATGTGAAGATAGAAATATAGAATGGAATAAAAGTTTGAAGAGAGAAAAAGAACCAGGGAACCCCAATACATAAGGTAGAAAAGGCATTAACATCAATCATCTTCCACAGTCATAAAAGGAGTATGATTTCATTATAGATATATAAGAATATTACCTTGTATTATTTCAAGCCACAATATCTATGCTAATTACTTATAATGATGATGGTAAATGTTTAAAAACATTGTCAAGGGCTGAAGAAGTGACTCTGGAGTTAAACAAACTTTCTTGCAAAGGCTGGCAGTCTAGGACCCACATACAGCCAGATAGAAAACAGGTGCATATGGCTGGAATTGATTCTTGTGTGCCATTCTCTCAATCTTTCTCTCACTCCCTCTCTCTCCCTATATCTCTCTTTCTTTCAAATAAGTAAATGAATATGAAGTGTCTTTTCTTTTTGCTTTATCAAATTGGCTAGGGCTTTATCAATCTTGTTTATTTTTTTCAAAGAAACAGCTTTTTGTTTCAATTTTCTTAATTGTTTTCTTAGTTTGCAATTCATTAATTTCTGCTCTGATATTAATTGTTTCTCTCCATATGGAGTGTTTTGGGTTGGATTCTTCTTGCATTTCCAGTGCCTCTAGGTGGATGGTTAGATTATTGATTTGGGATCTTTCTTTCTTTGTTATAAAGGAATTTAGTGCTATGAATTTTCTCCTGAAGACCACCTTCATTATGTGCCATAAGTTTTGGTACAATGTGTTCTCATTGTCATTCATTTCTAGAATTTTCATTGTTTATTTCATCCACTACCCATTTATAGTTTAAAAGTACACTGTTTAGTTTCCAGGAGCTGATGGGATTCCTGGTGCATCTTTTGTTGTTAATTTCTAGCAACACAGCATTATGGTAACCAAGATGTGAAAGACTTATACATTGAAAACATAAAAACACTCAAGAAAGAAATTGAGGAGGACTTGAGAAAATAGAAAGACCTCCCATTCTCCTTGATCAGCAGAATTTACATTGTGATAATGTCAGTGTTACCAAAGACAATATACAGATTTAATGCAACACCAATAGAAATCCCAACATTATTTTCTCAAAATTAATATGGAATATCAGAAGGCCTCGATACCCAAGCATATCCTCAGCAAAAGACACACCTTTGGAGGCATCAGGATACCTGATCTAAACCTAAGTCATAGTACTAAAAACAACATGGTACTGGCATAAAAACATGATTATAGACAAATGCAACAGAAATGAGGACCTGGACTTTGCATCAAGTAACTATAGCTACTTGATATTAGACAAAGTCCCTAACAATATAGGGTGGAAAAAGACAGCACCTTCAACAAATGCTACTGGACAAACTTGATAACCATATGCCGGAAAATGCAACTCAATCCACACATCATGTCATGCACAAAAATCAAGTCCAAATGGATCAAAGACCTCAATATAAGACTGGGAAGTCATCTACAACTGGAAGAAAAAATAGGATGAACTTTCCATGATACAGGAATGGGAAAAGACTTCCTGAGCAAAACCCCAGTAACTCAGGAACTTAAACAATCAACAATTGGGATCTCATGAAGCTGCAAAGTTTATTTATAGACAAACATACAAAAAGTAGAACCAATAGATTACCCACAGAATGGGAGAAATTTTTTTGTTTGGTATCCAAGTGACAGACACCAATTTCTAGAATCTACAAAGAACACAGAAACTTAAACAATAAAAAGTCAAACAACCCCCTCACAAAATGGGGCAAAGAACTGGACAGGGAGTTCACAGAGGAAGAAATACAAATGGCAAACACACATTTAAGAAAAATCTGCCCTAATCATCAAAGAAATGTAAATTAAAACAATCATGAGATTCTACCTTATACCGGTATGGATAGCAAACATTAAAAAATCAAATGAAAACAAATGTTGCTAAAATGTGGGGAAATAGGAACACTCATTCACTGTTGATGGGAATGGAAGATGGTACAAACACAATAGAAAGCAATATGGAGACTCCTAAAAAGGTTGACTATAGAGTTAGCAACAGACCCAGTTATTCCCTTACTGGGCATTTGCCCTAAAAGCTCCATGCCTCAGCTCAGACAGATTTGCTCAGCCATGTTTATAGCTGCTCAATTCATAATAGCTAAGACCTGGAATCAGCCCAGATGTCCATCATTCGACAAATGGATAACCAATGAGGCATATCTACATGATGGAATTCTACATAGCAGTAAGGAAAAATGACACAATGAAATTTGAAGAAAAATGATCCAACCTTGAACAGATCATTCTCAGCAAACTCACCCAGTCACAGAAAGATAATCGTCAGATGGTCTCACTTATTTGTGGCTCCTAACCTGAATCTGCCCAAGATGCTGACATACCTAATAAGCATCTCAAGGACCAGACAATGGGGAAGGTGAGGCAAAAAGGGGGGTAAGGGTGTGGATAAAGGACATAAAACTGGACCAAAATGGCAATGGTAACATAAAATTCTACATCCTAAAAGACAGACTAAATGGCTGAACCTTCATCAGATCCTTAGAGGAAACACCTGAATCACAGACCTGGAAAGGTTATGATGAAGACTGACCTTAATCTTCTCTAGTTTATCTATCTATCTATCTATCTATCTATCTATCTATCTATCTATCTATCTATCATCTGTCTATCTCCCACTTCTACCTCTTTTATCTTACCTATCTTTTTCTTTCTTCTTTTCCTTGGAGCTGGCCTGTTACTCCCAGTACCAGCATGTGGCTAACATCCAAATTGAGCTATTGATCAGAGACCTACAAGGTTTCCCAAAAGAGCACAGATTTTTGTCAGAACACTTGATGACCCACCAAAAGTTAGAGGTAAAATCCTACTGCCAAAGACACCATATGCTGGTGGTACAGAGTGACCTGGCTGGAATCTGGAATAGAGTCAGACCCCAGACAGTTAGCTGGTCTAGTGCCAGACTACATGAGCAACTGGTAGAAAATGGCCAACATCTATCCAAGAAACTCGTGATCTAAGCTACTCAGCAGCAAACAACCTAATGTGATGCTCACACAAGTGCAATAGTGGCACACAGCCGTGGTGGGTAACCATCTGCTCTTGATTTGGCTAACTGATCCACTCAGGGGAATGGAACCCACAGCTGGAGCTGGGAAACAAGTCAGAACCATATCCAAAAAATGAGCCCACTCTCCATTTATCAAGCTCCCACCAATTGTGGGCTACAAAGGGCCTACACCTATTAAATTCTCACTAAAATAATAATGGTTATCCCATTTATCCGGTGCTGACTTAACTCTCTATTAGAGAATTTGCTTCTGTTTTGCAGATGGACACAGATTCTAAGGAGACAATCAGCCCATCACACATCACCAGTGCCCCAAGTGAAACCAAGGGTAATTGGGGAAATGAGCAAGAATACTGCTTTCTTTGTGAACCTGGTACCGGCACAAGGGTGAAGGAGATAGACACAGAGAACACTCAACTCCTACAAAACCAAATATTGAGAGACACAGAGGTTCCCAAGACCTCATCATTGAAGTAGACTTAAAACAAACCCAACTTGGCTCAGGGAAATTTGTAGAAGAGGATACAAAAAGATTGTTGGTGCCACATGTTGGGACATTATGCATAGAGACAATGCCTCTTACCCGTAACTGATTGCTAACTCCAAAATGCATGATTCACATTCCTCAACAAGGAGGGGCCCAGTGGAGTGGGGAGGATAGGGAGGAAGCTAATGATGGTACCAGCATGGATGTATACACACTGTGTATATAACTTATAAAAAAAAAAGAATGAGGAGGAATATACCTAAAAATTAATTAATTAATTAAGAAATATATATATATAATCTAAAATATATACATATGTAGTATACACATTGTAAAATTACACAGGCAACTATCATCTCTACCATTTCAAAGAGTTCTGTGTGTTTGTATTTGCATGCATGATATTTAAGAACAACTCTCAGCAAATTGCAGCTACACATTACTCATTAATTCTAGTTGCCATGTTGCGTATTAAGTGTCCATTACTTCTTGCTATTATTCCTTGTAACTGAAGTGTTCTTCCTTTTGGAATTTGGTACATGAACATGAGAGAAAGTTTGTCACAACACCTTCATTGTATTGTTTCTCTTTCTTACTGTGACATCGTCTTCCTGCTGCATCATAGCATCATTACAGCAGCCTTGTGTTTTGAGATAGATGATGAAGAACTGAGAAAAATCACAGAGAACTCAACCTTTTCATTCTTAAGCTTATGTCCATAATATAAGAAATCCTAAATAGTAGGTGTTCCTATAAAAAGTAAAAATAAAATCTTTGTTATTAAAAAAACAAACAATAGTTTTAAACAATGTATTTGCCTAAAAATGCTTATTATTGTTTTGTGAACTTTTTTTTTTATGAGGAGATGTGAAAACACATCTACTTATCCCAGATAGGGCACCAATGGCAGCAATAAATCATTTTATCAAAGTGTAGTTTGATGAACCAATGAGTATAATTAAGGTTCATTATAATAATATGGGTGAGGGGTTACTTACAAAGCATGGGTGAGTTATAGGTTGCTGTTACACTGAAAACAATTTCTCTTTTATCCAGGAACAATTAAAATATATATCCTCATGAAGGAATGAGGACCTTATGAGAACCTACAGTCCCAACAGCTATTAACTATCTAAGGTTCTTGTGGATGGCAGAGCCTCTAGCCTGTCTTTTATGGAGAGATGAGGCCTCAGGAGCTCCTCCTCTAATAACAGAACATAACGGACCCAACCTTTCACAGGTTTGCTTTGGGTAAACACAGTTGCTGAAAGTTCAAAAAGGTAATTATGCCATGTTTGGGGAACAGAGCTACACAATAATAGTCTGACTTATTTATTAGACCACAGACAAAGAAAAATTCTAATGATATGAAATATCCTCTTCTCTGCTTAAATTGAGTTTTATTTTTATTAATTGTCACACAGATATCTAGAATTCTAGTGAAATAGGAAAAATTTACAAAGAAATAAAAATTGTGCTAAGCATTGAACTTGAAAAACAAAAAACCTAAAATCAAATATGTAAGTGGGGACAAATGGGATAATATCTAGGACCTGCAAACTAACATGAAAAAGAGTAGAGAACAAGGCATTCTGCAACTATGCTGGGAAATAGCTCATTAAGTGTTCTCAGCTTAGAAAATCCAGCACTTTATATCAATCTATACATGTTTTATTTTTCTCCATAGGCACTGTACTTTCATAACTTTACTGTATTTCCCACTTTCTCTTTTTCCCTAATAATTGAATTCAATTGATATGCTTTCTTTGTTCTGTTTCTTGAGTTCTAATAGCATGTCTGAAACATAACTGAGAATTTCTAAAAGCATTTTTTTAATTTTACTTATTTCTTGGCAAGCAGAGAGAGAGAAAGACAGAAGAGAGAAACAAGCAGAGAGAGAATGGGCGCACCAGGGCCTCCAGCCACTGCAAATGAACTCCAGACACATGCGCCCCTTGTGCCATCTGGCTTATGAGGGTCCTGGGGAATCGCACCTGGATCTTTTGGCTTTGCAGGCAAATGTTTTAGCCATTAAGCCATCTCTCTAGCCCAACAACTGATAATTTCTACTAAATGAATGAAACATCTGTTTACAACAGTGTTCAGAAAGGAAAATGGACAATGAACTTTTTTAATAGTTGGGGGAAGTATCAACATAATACTAAAGTCTAAAGCAAGGACATTTTCTTCAAGTGAAATTTGCAAAACCTGAAGTTATATTTTGGAGAAAAATTGTAATTATTCAATGATACATAGAGACAATGTACTTCCAATTAGTAAATCTATGTCATATGCCTAGAATGAAACTAAAATGACCTGAATTAGTGGAGTGAGACACTGAAACACACTGAAAAGATAGTAATCCAGGAAATGTTATCCATAAATGTATGCAGAGAGGAGAAAAATGCGGTTTTCAACACTAAAGTTAAGTTAAGGAAACTGGCTAAATAGAGCTTTTACTTGGTATCCAAAGGCCATTAGTTCCAACACTACCCCTTTATTACAAAGTCCGCAGAGGATCAAGTCTTATATAAATAATGATATAATAGTACCATATAGTCTCATTTTCACTTTAAGTGATCTCTATATTACTTATAGTATCCAGTATTAAGTAAATAATGAGATGTTTTATCACTTAGTGAATGACAAAGACAAAAATGCAAGCACAGTTTAATTGAATTCATGCAATATGGTGTTTATATGGAGAGCCAACAACAATGCCACTCTTTCTTGAAACAAGGACTTTGGTTAAAGCTGAAAAGAAGGTATGTGATTTGGTACATGATGATTTAGGCTAAAGGACAAGATGCTTAGGTGGTAGTGATGAACAAGTATGGCAATAAGACTTGGACTTAAATTACACTGGAATATATATTTCTAACTGAAGATATTTATGGTACAAATGAATTGTCCAAATATCATATATCAAAGATGAAGATTTTAATCCTATTACATGTGAATAATGATCCATCAGCAAATATTAAAGACAGAAAGAACATTCACAGTGACAAGGAAGAAAATGAGATGTGAAAGACCAGTCACAATTTAAAATTTCCAAACAGTCTATGTCACTAGTCATCAGGGAAATGCAGATTAAAACTACATTGAGATTCCATCTCACTCCTGTCAGATTGGCCACCATCATGAAAACAAATGATCATAAATGTTGGTGGGGATATGGAAAAAGAGGAAGCCTTCTACACTGCTGGTGGGAATGCAATCTGGTCCAGCCATTGTGGAAAACAGTGTGGAGGTTCCTAAAACAGCTAAAGATTGATCTACCATATGACCCAGCTATAGCACTCCTAGGCATATATCCAAAGGACTCATCTCATTTCCTTAGAAGTACATGATCTACTGTGTTTATTGCTGCTCAATTTATAATAGCTGGGAAATGGAACCAGCCTAGATGTCCCTCAACTGATGAGTGGATAATGAAGATGTGGCACATTTATACAATGGAGTTCTACTCAGCGGTAAAGAAAAATGAAATGATGAAATTTGCAGAAAAATGGATGGACCTGGAAAGGATTATACTAAGTGAGGTAACCCAGGCCCAGAAAGCCAAGCACCACATGTTCTCTCTCATATGTGGATCCTAGCTACAGATGATTGGGTTTCTGCGTGAGAAGGAAAATACTTGGTAGCAGAGGCCAGTAAGTTAAAAAGGAGACATAAAGGGAAGAGAAAGGAAGGGAGGAGTATACTTAATAGGTTGATATTGTATATATGTAAGTACAATGATTGTAATTGGGTGGTAATATGATGGAGAATGTAATTTCAAAGGGGAAAGTGTGGGGGTGGGGAGGGAGGGAATTACCATGGGATATTTTTTTTTATAATCATGGAAATGTTAATAAAAATTTAAAAATTACAAAAAATAGACGTCAAGCTGCCATCCAAACTATCTGTAAAAACACCCACCCACCTGAACTGGGGGCTGGAGGAATGTGGAGAGTTAGCTCTCCTCCACCCATGCTTAATAAATTTGAGTTCGCCAACCTCAAAAAAAAAAAAAAAAATTCTAAACAGAAGAGATATCAACATAATAACTGCTATAGAATTATCAAAAACAATTAGATCTCTGGATTTAGAAATAAAGCCAGATTTAACATCTTGAAAGAACTAGTGGTATAGCAAAAGATAAGCTGTGTTTCTTAATATTTTATTTTATTATTTATTTATTATTTTATTATTATTATTGTTACTTTGGTTTTTCAAGGTAGGGTCTCACTCTAGCTCAGGCCGACCTGGAACTCACTATGTAGTCTCATGTTGGGCTCTGAAAGGCCTAGCCGTCAGGCCTGGTGGAACTTCCTGAGCCTAGCTAAAGTTTGGTGACCTGTCTCTGGCCAGCTGGGACTCAGCAAGACACCTAATGGCTTCTGGCCTGCCACTTACGCATATTAATTGTAATTACCATTTCAATAGTTAAAGTTTACTATTGGCCCTTACCTCTTCCCCCATTCTAAAATCCCTGCCTTCATTCCCATCATGATATAGGCAACTGCTCAGAGTAATAAAGTGTGTTGTTTCTGCGAGTTCCTGCTTCGGAAAGACTCCCAACTCAGTGTGGTTTTTCTCAGTTGGCCAGGGGAGGTTTCTGGGTCGTCCGATGCTCATCACCCTTCTCTACCCCTAGGGAGGAATCAGCAGGCCTGGTCCTTCCCTTGGCACTACCTGAGCGGGAAGGAGCCCCGCATCTCAGGGTGGCCTCAAACTCAAGGCGATCCTCCTACCTCTGCCTCCCGAGTGCTGGGATTAAAGGTGTGCACCACCACGTCTGGCTTTAATATTTTAATTTTATTTACATATTTATTTGAGAGAGAAGAGGGAGAGAGGCAGAGGAAAAGAGATAGTGAATGAATCAACAGGTGAACCAGAGCCTCCAGCTGATGCAAAGGACCTCCAGATACATGTTTCACCTTGTGCACCTGGATAATGAGGTTTCTGGGGAATCAAACCTGGGTCCTTTGGCTTTATAGGCAAGCACCTTAACCACTAAGCAATCTCCCCAGCCATAGACTGCATTATTTTATTATGCAAGCCATTGATGTAGAGATGAATGCAGCACATATGGTCTATCCTTTAATCATTAAAGTGAAAAGAAATAGAAAAATAGGAGATAACACCTTGAAGGCATGCTCATGTTCAAAACTAAGGTGAGCATTAGAATTTTAACTATGAAAGCTAATAATTTATCTTGTCACATATTCATGGATGTTAGCAGAAGACACAGGCTCCTGGGGCAGAGAAACAAAGAACATTATTAATACTCAAACCAATAGCTGTTTCAGCATAGGGTTAGCATTTGCACTGGTTCCCTGAGCCCCAATTCCCTGAAAGTGATGTGAAGGCATCCAGGTAAGGTGCTTCACATAAAGTGGATTTAATTACAGGAGAAGAACCAGGAGCTTAGGGAATCCATTATCATGGTCTGTAAGTTTGTCTGACCTTTGTCATGAAAGGAGACAATATAATTATTACGTGCCAAAGATATTTGCTCTTTTTTTTCCAGAGGGAGATACTGCCTCTCTTCCAAAGCTATTTGCTATACAAACATCCTTGAAAAGATAGTCCAGGAAAAAAGTTAATCAATTCTGCAGCCTGCAAGACGTGTAGAAAAGTAAAAGATCCATGGAGACTTGCCTCTCAATAATTAAATTGGAAAATAAAACTTTCATATTTGAAAAACCTTAGAAGGTTGGCAGAAAGACAAAATTTCTTGTGAACACATTCACTGTTAGAGGAGGGGAGAGAAATTAAAAAAAAAAAAAAAACATCTTGACTCAGTGACATGGACTTCTTTAAACAAACAGTACAATGTATTGCCATAAAAGGGGAGAACTTAAGCCATTTTTCTTTGCAAAGGCAAGAGAATTTGTAGCCATGTTATTATTTTCAGAAAAGTAGAAGCAAATGTGCTTGTCTTTGGATTCATGTAGATGAAGATAAGATTTCAATAGCATATGTTATATTACAAATTAACACATGAATTCTGAAAAGAGAAAAGTGTATTTTTTGACATTATGCAAACAGAAACATGAAAGGATATCGCCTAAAGTAAGCATATGGAAGTCTGTTAATTTATTAAGCTCTCTCATTTAACTTTTGATTAGATACTTTTAAGTAGTAATATGATACTTATATCAGATATTTATGTGATTAACTGAATATTGGTATTGTGTCACATGAAACACAAAAATTATTTAAACTTGGAAACTATAATTAAACCTCAATTCACAAAACTAGATTTTGCTGTGAACACCTCTGTTTTAATTTTGATATTCCTCTATCCTTCAGGTCATAACATTGGTGGAAGTCATTTGTCTCCATTCCACATTCTAGCCCTGTAGTTAGGTAGTTGTATGGACATCTGAATTAAAGCATCTCCAATTTATTTTCTTTATTCAAAAAAAAAAATTAGTCTAGGGGTTAAAACTTAATGACGTTATATCTAAACCTAGGGGCAGATTTACCAAGGTAACATTCCCAACTACTGTTGACATATTCAATTATTGTAAACCTTAACAATTGCATTGTGCTCACTAGAGTGCTAGTAAGACATTATTAATGACCTCATTCCATTTTTTATTGGCATTTTAACAAGTGTTTGTCTCTGCAGACAATGTGAAATAAAAGTCCATTAAATAATTTGAAGTCTCCTGCTGACAACAGTTCCTACAATATCTCTTGCTGCACACAGGACCTCTGAGTGAGCTTCCAGTGACATGTTCAAATGGCAGACTATTGCACAGTGTTTTTCTATCACCAACTCAAGATGACACACTGCGATGCAATACCTTTTAATATCTCAGTTTTTATTAATCCATTAACACTTCAAATGAATTACTTCTATGACTTCTCCAGAGGTATCTTCATTACATCCTCAGTCTCCCCTATGGATTGCATAAGTTAGAGCCATATTCTGAAACCTTTGGGCTTATGAATGCCGGGACAAATGAGCTTTCATGTCTTGAATATTTTTTATGTAATATAGTAGCACAGTTTCAAAAGCCTTTTAATTAATTCAATCATTCTCTGAAAGACTTTGATAATACTGCTTAAATTTTCAAAAATATGTTTTGTCTTTGAATAATGATTCTCATAGTGTGTGTATTGGAGTCTGCTCATATTTCTTTGTTCTTTTCTATGTGTGTTTCTGCTGTTCTATGAAAAGATCTGCTTGCTCTCTTTATTTACCTGTGTTTTTATCTTTGAAAGAAATGACCATTGAGCTGCCAGTCTCTATATAGCATCTATAATGTAGACTTCAGCATCTCTTACCTCAATTATCTCAGTTTTTTGTTTCACTGATTGAATTGAATTTAAATATAGATACCCATTTTATATTTTATATATGTGAAAATTGGAGGAACAAACCTAGCTCCGAAATAAGACCTGGGAAGGACCACGGACCTGGTGGTGCTCTTGCAGAACATGCTCAGTTTTGTATCAAAGATTTTGGTAATAGTTTCATAACATATGCTTGCTTGACTCAGGTGTCCTAATTTTAATATCTAGACATCTGCTTGGCAGTGGAACCAGCCAACACAGAGAAAGCGTGCCTGCAAACCGGCACAGAGTCCTGACGGCTATCAGCAGTGGCGCTGACACTCATTGCTGGCCGAAGCTGGAGCAGAAGACGTTTAGAGCAGGAGCTGCCTGTCAGAGATGATTATTTACAAGCCTGCTCAAGGGTGTTAATATCACTACCATGCCAGTGCGTTCACAAGAGACATTAACCTATCTTAACTTCTTGCTACTTATATCTTGCCAGAAAGACATAAAATCACCTTGAACCTATGATGTTATTTTAATTTATTTTTAAATATTATATTTATTAGTTTATTATTATTTACTTGAGAGAAAGACAGAGAAGAAAGAGAGAGAGAGAGAGAGAGAACAGACACACACACATACACACACACACACACGTGCTACCTTGGCATCTGGCTTATGTGGCTGCTGCAGAATCAAAACTGATCCTTAGGCTTCTCAAGCAAATGTCTTATTCACTCAACCAGCCCCTTGGTGCTATTTTAATTCAGGGATAGTCTCCTTGTTCCACTTCATCAGAACATTGAGGGAGGTGCCATGCAGTGTCTATCATTATATTATAAGAAGTTATTTCCCACTAGAAAAATTCAGGAAATGGTGGCTTGTTGCATGTGACCCACAACCCAGGTTAATAAATTTGACAGTACATATGGTCAATCTATCTTCAGAAGAAAAATGAACCACAGAAAAGTTTTGTAACTTGCTTAACATTTAGGAAACATAACTTTGGTTTGCAATTGGGATGCTTTTAGGATAACTGCAGTGGATTATAATCCAGAAATAAGAATAATTTTTAACTTAATTTAATTTTATTTTACTTTCCAGTTGTCTTTTCAACCTAATGTCTTGCTCTACTCCAGGCTGACCTGGAATTCATTCTGTATTCTCAAGGTGGCCTTGAACTCATAGCTATCCTCCTACTTCTGCCTCTTGAGTCCTGGGATTAAAGGCATGCACCACCACTCCCAGCTTTAATTTAATTTTATTTTTGAAGTATCTTATCTTCAAATCTTACATTTATCAGAAATATATTTTTATTCAATTTTCTTTCATAAGTGATAACTATAACAGAATATTTCTTAATTTCTCTAATATGCACATGAAGATAAAGGTAAAATGGAGGTAACAAAAATTGGCTTCTACCACTTCTCTGTGTCATGTCAGACTATTTATTGTGGACTTCTTTCTGAAATAATGATGGAAAAAAATTCAGCCTTCCTATTAAATGATTTGATTTTCACTGCCAGAGGTTAAAATATATTGTTGCTCATCAATTAAAGCCCATGACATTTAAAAAATATACAATGGACAATAAATAGCATTAACTGACAAGGAATGAATGATTAAAGCTGAGCAAAAGAATACACAATCTGAAGGTTGTGGCATGTCATGCACTGGGAAATCAGAAGGTGGTTATACATCATTCATTCATAAGCCATCTGCAGGAGAATCCCAGCCAAGTGGCTTTACCACTAAGATAAAACGATTGTCAGGTACATCAATAACTGCTTGGAAGACAAGCCTTGCAATTGACTGTGGTGATCTTTCAGATGAAAATGTCATTGTTTTTCCTACTGATTAGACAATCTATGTAAAATTGAATATATCAATGAAATGTGATCATCAAGTTCAAATTTTAACAGACAGGAGTTCCTCATGATATGAATCATTTTGTCTTAATCAAAGGATTTAGATTTGTACTCAATAACATAAATCTCTTCCTGAAGACCTCACCATTGGCTTGAGATAAAAGCAATTTGGCTCAACTCATTGGACAGTTCGCTGAATGTCTTGGAACTTGTTGGGAGATTTACATATAAAAGGTCAGTATGTCAGTTCAATGAATAATTTTACTTTTGTGGTTTTTTTTGTAAATATTAAAGATTGTTTTTCTCAAAATGAATCATTCCAATGGCATAAATTTTTTGTGGCACTTATCCCACAGGCATAATCCTGAGTTTCTTTCTAATTAAAGATTTAACTTAAGTATTTCTGTATTTGCTGTGAGCGTAGGAGATGCTTCTTACATACAGTGAGGCTTTAGAATTGCCCATCTCAGTGCATTGAGGTAGTGATGCTGTGTCCAACCGTGTTCTGATAGTGTAGGCAGCACTGACTCAGGCATCTCAAACACATGACCTTAACATGGGGTCTCAAGAGTACTGGAAGAATTTCTGCACACAGAGTGCATGGCCCTAAATCTATCAGAAAATTGGGAACTTCATTTTGCATGGGTTGTATCATCAGGTTTAATGAAGCCACATTTATACTTCCACTACTAAATTTTGTTTTAAGAGCCAGTCAACATCAGTAATGTAGTAAAATGACTTTAATCCCATTGTTAAAATCTTTCATCAGATTCAGACCCTTATGTTCCTGAGGAAAATGCCTCAAGTCAGTGAAGGAATATTTTAATGACAAGAGAGAACTACTCCTATGGCACATGTGTTTTCCTTTGTAATTTAATCACTTGTGTGTATAGGTCAGGCCTTACTTGCTGGTGCAAAACTTCTTGAAGCTCAGGACCTATTTCCTTCATACTCCTACCTCCAGGAAACCATGCCCTGCAAAGTGTTTGCCATAGGAGAAATTATTATCTGAACTGCAGTATCATTGCAACTGAATGAAGGAAAAATATATGGGTTAGCATTGAGGGAGAACAACTGCCGAGATTCTATCGCAGTTTTTCTGAACAGGAAAACAAAGAAAACCTCAAGGCTGGGTTATAATGGGAGTGAGAAGATGCATTTACTATATCTTTAATGTTAGTAATTCACACAACATTATGGTCTTTCCCCTTTAGAAATATGCATAATAATTGCAGACCTATATACAACTATACATACATACACATACACACAAATAAATATATACACATTATTAAATTCAATCTTCATAGAATATTACACATGAATTAAATTATATTACATGTTTTATAATCAATCCCAAATATTAAAATTTTAAATAGTGTTGGGCTTTCCTTTCAGCTTTCAAAAAACTTCTTTGATTAGCATTAGGCTTTGACACTCAGCTATCTCCTTATGTTTGTTTCTAAGAGAGTCACACTATGGGACAGTGTAAGTGACATGTATTCCAAACAACTGAAAAGATAAACCATCAAACTTTCCCATTTTTATTTTTGTATGTGAAGTATTTCGATTCATCTCATTGGTAAATATTAATAATAAATCACTGGCTACTGTTTTAAAATACATTGTATACTTTAGGAGGCTGTAAAAGAAAATTATATTTATATGCTACAAATGTTTTCATAAATTCTTCCGATTTGTTTTCTGTAAAGAGAAGTAAGGGCTGTCCCTTTCTGGCTTGATGTACTAAGATCATCATTGTTATCCCTAAAGTCATTGTTCATTAATCATTATTTGGACAGTGTATTACCCTCCTGATGAATATTAGACCACCCATGCCCTGATTCCTCAGACTGTGAATGTAGTCTTTGACATTGCAAAATGATATTTACAGATGTAATTAACTTAAAATTTTGACAGAGGCAAAGTATGTTGTATTATTCAAGTATTATTTCTAGAGCACAAGGATCCATGAGAGAAAAGTATGAAAGTCAAGGTTAAAAGGGAAGTTAGGGTAACAGAGGCAAAAGTGAGAATAATTCAGTTATCCAATTGGGGGATGGGTCAAAAGCTACGGTAGGTAAGTACTGCTAAACGCTATGGAATCAGATTCTTTCCATAGTCTGCAGAAGAGATTTTTCCTAATTGTCATCTTAACAGAAAATGTTTTTTTTATCTTGAATAGTAAGATAATATTGTGGGGTAAGCCATAAATATGTGGTAATTGGCTAGAAATGATAAGAAAAAATTTATTGCAATCATTGAATATGGAAAATCACAATATCCAACAAAGAAATAAAACCTAAACAGACTAAAGTGGTAAATTAAGAGTTTGGTCAGTTAGTCAAGCATATCATTATTCAAATCCCTTTTTAACAGATCAATGCATTTTCTTATAGATTCCACAATTTTGTATTTTTTCTATAAATTTTCCCGTAATTTTATAATTTCACACAGTAAAATTCCATTTTGTGTTTGTATTACATTTTTATCATCCATTCAACTATTGATGGGCACTTATGCTTGTCTCAGTGCTGTGGAGGCTAAGCTAGGAGGATCACCATGAATTTGAGGTCATCCTGAGACTACATAGTTAATTCCAGGTCAGTCTGGGTGAAAGTGAGAGCCTACCTTGAGAAACCAGAACCAACAACAACAAAACGGTTAAACAAAAGTTTGGTACAATTCCACAGTGAATCTATTTTGGTCCTTTCCTTTACTTTATGGAGAAACTTTAAACTGTTATTTTAACAGAGTACCCACCTTAGATGACTGATAAGAAGATTGGGTTAATAAATTTAAAGATATTAGAGCAATAAACAACATTGTAAGCTTTCATGAAGTCCAAACCATAATTATCTATTTTTAATATTAACATTATTAACTAATAATAGTTAATAGCAACAGTAAGATAGTATAATTTTAATCTTATACTGCCTATTCAGTAGATATTATATATAGATGTGTCTTAACAATCTCCATTTAATAATACTACATCTGTGAGGGAAAGGCTTATTGCTTACCTGTATTACAGTGGAGCATAACAGAAAAGATCTGCCATATTGGATCCATTGTACATTGTGTAATTTCTCTAAACTACAGAACTATTTCAATTGAACTTATTTATGAATCTGTTGTGGAGGTATGTGTTTTGAATTACATGCATTAGTTAATGATTTTAGAAAAAAATACTTAGTGTTTCACTCTCCCACTTCATACATGACTATGCAAAACTTTTGCCACCATGTAATATTGTATCTAATTTTACATGTCCCACCCCATCACACATATATCTATTTATTGAAGTTATCTGTAGTTTTTACTTAATAAAAACTCAAGCAATAGCAACAAAAATTAAACTATATTTTATCACCAGGGATAAGCCATCTCTTCTGTTAGCAGCAGTTTTATTTATTTATTTTTTTTAGAATTATAATATGATAGCTCAGGACAGCCTCAGGCAAGAAAATAATAACAATTTTTGAGACCATGTATCAATTTTACTTTAAAATTACCTGGTGCAATCCTATGATGGATTAAAAAGGTGCCATTTTCAGATGTCACCTCTAATATGAAGGACATGCAAAGTGTATAACCCATTAGCAAAGGAAAGAAAGCAGACATCGCAATTCAGAAAACCATATTTAGTAATATCTTTTGTTCTTATTTTGTTTTAATGTATTTTGAATGCAAAACATATTTGCAGTTTTCAAACCTGAATGTTTTTATACATGTGGTTGAACAGCCACATATAGATACCTTCACTTAGAAAGGAAGTCACAGATGTCAGCCAATTTGCTGTTGTCATTATTCCCTGTGCCACAACTTAAAAAGTGCATGTGATACATGAATTAGAAAACAATGTTACAAGAAATAGCTTAGTATTTGCACTTTTCCCTAGAAACACTGCCAGAAGCCACGATTTAAACTACAATTTTGTTTGAAGTTAATGGAAGAAAAAAAACTAGAATAACAAAATAAACTGAGCATTAGATTATCAAAGAGGAAATATAAGAACAATTTTCATCTTGTCTTTTGCTGTGGCTTGTTCTAAGAATGACACTAATATAAATACTATGCTTAAATTTCCTAGAGCTGTTCAACACATAATGCTCATATTCTGTTAGACGCATTTGAAAAATGAAACTGTACTTATAATACAGTATCCCATGTGACTAATTTGCTTCATGTTATGGTTTAAGTTGTAATTTGAGTAGTGTAAAATAAAATACATTAATCACTATTATAAATGAAAACTATATTAACATATGTGTTTAGTTTATAACTAATTTACCCATTAAAAGAACTTATTTCACCATCTCCTTCACTGAATATCTAGACCAAAGAATGTTATGTGTACCTATATTAAATTCATATATCTATATATATGGTGTGAGTTTTTATTAAGATAAATGCTGAAATGTGAAATTGAGTAAAAATTAATATAAAGCATTTTTCATGAGAAATTAATTGGCTCAAACATATATTCTACCTCGAGGTAGAATATGATAGATTTTTTCCCCTATATTCTGATATTTGAATATGCATTTTGAAAGCAGGGTTTGATAATTAAATGTTATACTTATACCAGTTATGGGTGGCACACTGCTTTTCACTCGTAGCTTAGGATGAATCAGTAGACACCGGCTGGACTATTGCAAGAAGGTATTCTTCAGAAGTTAATTGCAGAATCTGGTTACAGTTCATCTAAGACCAAACACTGAACAATCTAGGGTAAAAATGATACAGAAAATTCAAAATGGCACTGATATTGGTATTATAGCAGAAGCCATTTGTATCTTGAGATTCCTTTGCGGGACAGAATTTAATATTTCGCAAGCTTTTGCCACACTCTCATGTTGCTGACTGACTGAGCTTGCTTCCCTTCTGAGCTGGCACTTTGCCACCAACTTAGCTGTGTGCTCGGCTAAGCACTGGACTGCTTTGCATGGGAGGAGAGGAGGGGGATCGGTGTGACAAGCCCCCCAGAATCCAGCTGCGACTACACATTTCATCTCCTATTTTGACAATTTGAAAATCTTATGGGGGAAAAGGAAACTCAAATATTTATTTTACTATTTGTTATAGTATACTGGATGCCAAAAGCAGGAATGGATGGTCTGAGAAAGAGATATAAAGGAACATTTTTTTTTTAGAATTGCTTTTGGAAAACAAACGATTGTTCTGGGGCAAGATTTATAATTATTTTGGAATCTTTTCTATCAAATAAGATAGGTGGAATAACCCAGGTCTATTTAATTTTACACTGTTTAAACATACCGGTGAGAGGTGCATAGAGTAAATAGTCTGAATTATTTCTTATACTTTACAAAACAAAATCTGTTGCATAATCTATTATATTGGCCAAAAAATAATATATGATCATCTGAATTTACAAACTCCATGAACCCTCATAAATTTAACTCTGTCACTCCCATTGAGCATTAATTTTATAATTATTTAAAGACTCTCTACATGAGGTAGAATAATTTTAATTTTAATAATTTTAAGGTTTTCACATGCTAGCAAACAGAAACCTTTTTATTTTCCACTCACAAAATGGTATCAACGGTTCAAACACTAAAAGCTATTCCATTTAGCAAGTGGGGGGATAATTATCTGAAGAGGTAATAATAATATGGTGTTAATACACATCTGGCTTCTGTTTGACCATCTGATGATCTGTTCTTTTTTCTGCTCAATAACAAGACAAATCATATCTTAAGTAAAAATAGTGTGCTGCTGTTAACTCATCACATCATTACCTTCTTACACACATTATCTAACCTATTTCCATCAATAAGCTCCACTCATGCACATGCACATGGCTACATATGTGTGTATACCCATATTAACCTGTGAGGTATAATGCCTTGGGTTTTGATGTGAGAATTTCCAAAGTATATGACCAGTTGTATCACTAAAAATATGTATTTTTAATTGCTTCTCTCAGATGTACTGCCTTTATTTAGAAAGTAAAGGTAGACATGACAGGTACTTACAGAAAATGCTAAGCACATTGCAGTTAATTGTTTTGGTTCACTGTGTTCTTCTTGTAGAAATATTGGTTGTGATATTAGAAATTTTTCAGTTTATTATCCATATTGCAAACTATTACCAATTACAATGTTATAACAACATCTTATTGGGAAAACTTGCTGTAACAGGTCTTGGTAAAACCATAACCTTTATGAAGCATAAGACAGTGCTATCATTTAATGATACAGTCATCTTTTACATTTTTTGTTTCATTTATCTTTTAATATGCATTTGATTAGCTATTAAGGACAGCCAGATATGAAGGACTCTGCAGTGTTTGCTACTGATAAATTTTAATAAATTATGTTAGAAGAAAACGAGTCCAAAACACATTTTCTCACATGATTAATAAAATATATTATTTAATTTATTTCTTATTTGATAATAATTGATTGAGCCTGAATTCCAAATTTTATTAAACAGAACCCTAGAAAAGCATGATGATATATTAGAAAATCCAATGGTGTTCTAACTAGATGCTTGATTCTAATTTCTATCACTTTTGTAATGAAGGATGTCTGTCATCCCATGTACCAGCATTTAAATAACAGATGTTAGTCTCTTCCATATCTTTCTTGAAGTATATTCCCTGCAAAAGATAAAATTTCCTGATCTGGGATATGGCTTAATGGTAGAAGATTTGTTTAGTATGTATGAGGACCAGGGTCAATTCCCAGTACTGAAAAAAAAAAAAAAGGAGGTACCTCTCAAAGCATATCTGAACAAACATGTAAACATAATTTAAAAACCTCACTCTTCTTTACAAAAAGGAAAAAGAATCTCGACTCAGGGTGGTTCAGAGGGACAAACATTTATCTAGGCATCAGAGAGGCCAGTTGATTCTAGAATCACCTGTTTGTCATGGTGACCTTGACCAAATCAACCACATCTTCTAAGACAGTGAGGTCACTCATTACAGCAAGTTCTAAGCCTTCTCTCCATAGGCAATATTTCCTAGGGAAAATCCCCATCAGTGTTATTTTTGTAACATGGTCTTTTTTCAAACAACAGATATACAAGCATATGAAGTATATAAGACACACTTACATAAAACATTTACATAGAAAAAACACTGAAAATCAATGTTGTTCTTTCTAATTAAACAAAAGTCATACCTGAACAGATTTTTCATTAAAGAATTCTGAAAGATTTATTTATCTGGGGAAATATATGTGCCAGTGGTAAAATTCTTGATCTGCCATTTGCTCAGCAATAAGAATGTTATCTTTTCTAGTAAAAGAAAAGTAGGGAGAAAGTTATTTATCATTCAGTAGAATGAAAAATTCTAGGCAGATGTTTAGGTAATCCCCCTCCTTACATAGAATACTACCGCCCCTAAATGCACATCTATTTTACTATTGATTTCTTTATCATCTTTGCTTTCAAGCAATAGCAAGAATCATGATCAGTATTAGTCTATGGGAAAACAGAAGAAAGAAAAGTAATTTTCAGTGAGCTATCCTAGTGGGGTTAAGAGACAGACTTGGCTGAACTAAGAGGCCCTCTTTCCCTCAAATGTGTAGGACTGTCTGTTGAAATCTCTGTTAGGTGAAGACTAGGTTGAACTGGGCAGTACACAGAGATAAGCGACAGCAAGTCGGAGGAAAAATTCAAATTTCATGTGCTTATCTGAGTCAGTATTTGCCAAGATGATACATTTTAATTTTACAACAAGTAAATTACTCATGAAGAGGAAGAAGAACCATCAACAAGAGAAAGAAGTTCTCACTCACCTTAAAAAAAAATTAAATAGTTGTCTTGTTCTCCTCTTGTTCACCAAACTACAAGAGACATTTTATACAAATACTGCATGCCTGGGATATGCTACCGAGGGAGACCGGGGTGATAGTACTTAGAAATCTAGACCTGTACTAACGCCTTGACAGACCTATGACTCATAGGGCAGTTAGGTTTATTGGTTCTCCCTCACTAGTCTTTCACAGAGGCAAGGATTGTTGCAGAAAATGACAATTAACATATGGATTGTTTTTGCTACAAAATGATGTATATGACCAAACATTAACACTGACCTACACAATTATAACATTCGATAGACTTCTAAAATGTATATGTAAACATTAGAGTGTGGACCAAGAATAAGTATAAGTAAATGGTCATTTTAATGTTTCCAGCTCTCCCAGCTACAGTAATGAGAAAAATAAATGGAAGAATATTCCTAATTACCTCTTACTTTCTGTTGATTGCATAACAGAAATTTATGGAATAGTGTGCCAACTCTTGTCTCTCTGCTGGAAAATGTGGCTAAAAGGGAGCTATACTGGCTAGCCAGAAATGCAGACAACATATTGACAATGTCGGTCCCACGACCTAAATGTCTATTAATTAAACATGTATTTAATTGATAGATCTTATTGTACTACTACTCTAATTTTGCATACATTTCTTCAATTTAGCCTAAGAAATAACCTTCAGAAGAAGCTAATTTATTTTCAGATGAGGAGAAAGAGAAACTTAAAACTTGAGAATACTTAATAAGTGAGTAAAGACAATGTTCAGGACTAGATGTTCTGGTCCCAGGATCTTCCACTCTGCTTTGGTACCCAGGTTGATAGGTTGATTGCAATTCACAGAGAGTGTCTTAGGACCCTGTTGGAGATGATTTTAGCTAAGACATTTCTATATCAATTTAAGAAGACAATGGAATATTAATTAGAATGCCTTTAATAGCAAGTGTGTTTTCCAGATTAAAAGGATTGATATAATACTGTCAAGTACCCAAATTAATACTTATTGACAAGAACAAACACTTTACTATAAATGACTACAAGCTAAATCTTTTAAATAAAACAAAGAACAACTTCTCCAAGGAGTTTTTAAGTAACCAGCTTTTCTACAGTAGGTATGAATCAAAGTTATAAAGAAAGAAATTATGAAAAAAACAAATACAATTCTAGATAAACACCATCTAATTTCAGCAATGAGAAAAAGACATAAATAAACAAAAAGCAGAAATTTGAGGATAAGTGTGTTTTGTCTCATCTTAATAAAGACTTTAGCTATGAATTTATTTTTTATCTGCACTGATTTCTTCTAATAGTTATGAAGAGATTTCCATATTTTAACATTCTCTTCTTTGAAAATTAAAATATGAAGCATATTAAAATGCTCAAATTTGATGTGCTATCAGGTCCCCATTTAGAAGTAGAAGAATGTTCTCTAATAGTTAATTTGACCTCAGGTGTATTACAATGAGAAACACCACAAGCTAATGGTGTCAGTGACATGATTCTATTAAGTAAGAGAAAGCTATCAAGCACAGATCAAAACAGAACCCTGTAGGCTCCCAAATAAGCTGTGAGGCAAACCTTGAGCTATGAAACTCTAGCTGAATAATTCTGACTGCCCAGTGGGAAAACTGCTCACCCATTCAGACAGAACTGGGAACTAAATGAGCTATGTGTAGTCTTTCAGCTTCTGCCTACTAGATAATCGATATTTGTGCAATGTTCAATGACTGCAATTTAAAAATACAAAAGGGGAGGAAGGAAACATTATGACAATGGCAATTCATACACATTTAACTTTGTCATTCAACCTTACAAATGAACTAATAATGTCATTAAATGATGTGTGGCACTCATTTTTGTGCAGGATTGGTACTTATTTACAAAGTCAAATGGATCTATACTATATATTGAACACTATAGTTTGATTGTGGTATATGAATGCTGTAGGGTCAGAAAAAATATTTATAGTGGCCTCTTAACTAATGGTTCTTATAGTAAAATGGCTTCATAAAAACATTAATAAAATTGTAATCCAAGTTTATTTAAAAGTTCATTATTTTAAAATAGAATTTATTAATTATATTCTTCAAGAATTTAAACTGATGTGAATAGATTACAGAATACACTTTAAGTTTATAGGCTTTTTGAGGTGAAGGAACATAAATGTACCTTTTGGAATTGGATTTTCTGTCTCTTGGTACAGACTTGCCTAATATAAAAGTCTCTCTCTCTCTCTCTCTCTCTCTCTCTCTCTCTCTCTTTCTCTGTCATATCTAAAAGTCTTTCTTTCTCTGTCTCTGTCATAGGGATTTCCCATGCAACCAATACCCATGAGGATTGGCTAAAGGTTAGGGCTACAGAAATGGCATAGCAGTTAAGTCATATGCCTGAGAAGCATAAGGACCCAGGTTTGATTCTCTACATCCCACATAGGCCAGAAGCACAAGGTGGCACATGTGTCTGGAGTTCATTTGCAGTGGCCACTACTTCCACAATGGACCCTGAGCCTTGGAGGTTGTGATAGAGATGTCTCAGTGCTGAGCACTCCTCTGTCACTTCTCAGCACCACAATGCCTTCTGAGTCTTCCTAGAGGCCATCATCATCTATAAAGTGCAGATTCTCTAACCAAAAGTAAGAGTTTCATTAATATATGGGTAGGAACATTAAGGAAAGTGGTTAAAAGGCAGTTTGATAACCATAATATATGCACTTTTCCAGACACCAGCAGACATTATACTCCTAGGGCTCATGACTTCCCCCATCATGTGTTTTCAGTATCAGGCATGTATTCCCTCCTGTGGAGCAGGCCTCCAGTCCAATCAGAGTGCTTGTTTTCCCCCATGACAAGCATGCCACTACTGCACAAGTTGGGTCATTTGGCCTTGCTTTCAGTACCCACTGTTGTTTATGTCCACTAGTGACTTCTTTCTCCAATGGAGCTGCATTCCAGCATAGCTTTTTCTAGCTTTCTGTCACCTGGTCCACACAAAGGAAGTTGTAAGATCAGATCCACAAAGAATTATCAGTGACCTTGCAACCAAAGCAGGTGGAGTCTTCAGCAATAGGGTCTTACCATGTATTCCTATTGGGAAACCAACAGCATTGGCAGTGGTCTGTAATGTTTTGGGGGCATCAGGGACCTCTTTGGCCAACAACTCACTGAAAGGTGTCCCATCCAAGGTACTGAAAATTTTCTAGTGACAATCTATGGCTTCTGGATGTGCCATTGTCTAAAAATGCAGGTTTCCATATGATTTGTTCATACCCTCTTCGATTTTGATTACCCCCCCATCTTTCCTTTACTAAATCTCTTCCCCTGACCTCACTTAGGCCCTTCCACCCCAGTAATCTGTTCTATTTTTAATTTTTAAATTTATTTATTGTTTTATTTTTTTATTTGAGAGCAATAGACAGACAGAGAAAGAGGCAAACAGAGAGAGAGAGAGAGAGAGAAAGAGAGAGAGAGAATTGGCATACCAGAGCTTCCAGCCATTGCAAAGGAACTCCAGATGCATGCGCTCCCTTGTGCAGCTGGCTTACATGGGTCCTGGGCAATCGAATCTGGAACTGGGGTCCTTAGGCTTCCCAGGCAAGTGCTTAACCACTAAGCCATCTCTCCAACCCCTAATTCGTTCTTCTTAACAAGTAGAAATAATCAACTCTTCACTCTGTATACATAACAAAAGAGAAAAAAATGGTTTCACATATCCAGACATTAATTACAAACACCCCAGACTCTACAGAATTAGAAAAGCTATCTGTCAACTAAAACAAGATGTAGGAAGTCATGAGAAACCTTGCTAAGTAAAAAGACATGTATGGAGCCACAATGAATTCTGAGCTATCAGACAGAACAAAGAAGATAAATATAGATTGCTTCAATTTATGCTTATTAAGATATTAAAACTTCTAGAGAAATTAATGTCATACATATAGGTCTGTGGAATTACAACAAAGATAGAACCTATAAGACAGAAACAAATGGGAAAAATGATCATACAAGGTAATGTTTTAAGTGATACTATGATATAAATTTGGTAACAAAATTAGAAAAAAAAGTAATTTTAATTGTTACATGGAATTATGGGGGAAAATCGTGTTTATCCCAATATAGTTTAAGCAAAAACAAAGCAAGAAAAATTTTGTTAACTTCTAAGATATGATAAAATTGAAATCAAATCAACATGATATTGGCATAAAAATGAAAGCATGTGGCAAAATACAGAAGCTACTAGTAAATTCACTGATTTTCAACAAAAACACTGAAAAGACGAATATTTTGATAAATGGCTCTGAGGAAATGTGTGTGTGTAAAATAATTTTTAAAAATTGATATTAGAGCCATATTGCTCATCTGTCAGAACAAAATTAAAGTGGATTAATGACTTAAATATGATATCAAAATAATGAAGCTACTAGAACACAAAATGGAGAAGCATGACCAGACATTGAAGTGTACAGGGCTTTTCATGAACAAGATATAACAAGAATTTAAAAAGTAAAGGCATAAACAAAGGTAGACAAATGAGATGTTACCAAACAAGATAACTTTTCATAGCCAATTAAATAACCAAGTTGTTAATTATCAGAATATGAGAAGATTCTATAATTGAAATTTAGGGTCACAAGTCCCAAGGCAATCTTGGCTTCATAGCAAAACAGTATATATAACATGAAATGAAAGAAACATAACCATTTAAATATGTCATACCAAAAAAGAAGGCAGAAAGTTTCATTCTTATGCCTTTGTGTCTAAGACTGCTTGTGGAAAAGCTATCATGAGAGAAGGAAAGTTGCAAAAATATGTTTTCTTGTCTGTGAGTGGGAGAAAACACAAACCAAAGAAACTCACTCAAAAAGAAAAGCAGTATTTTTCTCAGAAAATTAGCACAGCGTTAGGTGACTGGCTTTCCCATAACACGTGTCTTAAACAACATTGGCCGACAAGTATAATGAAAGAGCCAGGGCACATACTGCTGCGCTCATATCTGAAGTTAATGATTCTCTAAGAATTTGCAGTCACGTGGTCACAGGTGTAAGTGTGAGTGATAGCTAAGGGACTTCATTATTACTTACGACACACATAGGTCACTGTGCAGCATGACTTCACCCGATCCCAGCATGTTTGACCTGTCACCCCCTCTGGTGGCTGTGCCCTCAGCGTCTCCAACATCACTGGAAAGAAAGGATCACAAGTGTGAGCACCTCGGTTCTCTGAGTAGTAGGTGTGATTTTCTCACCAGCCATTGCCACGTTGCCTTTTACTTTTCTCTAATTAGTTTTGCTTCAGGTTTCATGCTCTTTTTAACTTATATCACAAGTTTTGACACATTCTAATAGCATCTGTCAAAGTGTAAAGGGCTTGATTTTCTCATTAGTCACCTTTCATGTTTTTATTGATTTTTCACTTGAAACACTCCTTTCAACATTCTTTAACCAGAATTCCTATTTTGTTTGCAAGAGTGTTCACTAATATATTATTTTATTTTCTTATAGCTATAAAGTATTGAAGTCATTAAATAATTTCTGACATCATGTAGCTTAGGTAAACAAACACATAGTTTTTGAAAATGACATGTTAAAATGAAACAGGTCTTGTTACAGCTATGATCTGAATTAACTCAGGGCAGGCAAAATCTAACTATGGGTGTTTGTAATTGCTAAGTAAAAAAGATAGTGTGATCATGTGACAAGGGGATTAAAACTTGTTTGAAATGGAGAAGACTAAAAAATGCAAATATTGGGGCAGAAGAAATGTGCCACAAAGAATTCTTGAAAGATTAAGGTGCAGAAGGTAGACCCAGCATTTCTGTAGGAAACTCGCAAAGCCTTTTAAGTCAACACAGGAACTCCCAAAGTTGTCCTTTCCACACCCTGTCTCCATCTTCCTAAAATATAAAAAACTTTGAAGTCCTCCACGTGTTACTTCTTCCCAGTACTATTTATGCTAGATGCCAAACAACTTCACTTAATTCATCAGACATCTCTCCCATGCTCTAAGGGCCAATGATCTGAAAGAGGATAATTACACAACAAGGAGAAGGACCCATTCCAGTTGGCCTTCACTGAGAACGGCCACAAATAGGCAGCTCTCAGCAAAAGAAAAGTAGGGTTTCACATATATTACGGACTCTTGGTTTAATGAACATAATAATAATAATAAAGTTAGGGCTATGGTATTTGTTGTGTCCCTGACCCCAGAGCATAAAGATAAATCTGAATATTTGGGCAATTTGAAAATCTTCAGAAGCTCCATGCTCAAATTATCTTCCATAACTTTTTTAGGGGGAGTGTATGTTCTTATGGTATAAGTGGATTTGTATTCAGATTTACATGTGAATTAGGAAGGTTATATATGTATCTGGAGCACATACATATGGAGATCAGTGGTTGGTACTTAAAACATTTTTACTATTTTATTTTTATTTATTTATCTGAGAGAGGGAACAAAGGAGAGAGACAGAGAGAGAGAGAGAGAATGGGTGTACCAGGGCTTCCAGCCACTGCAAATGAACTATAGATGCATGCATGCACCACCTTGTGCATCTGGCTCACGTGGGCCCTGGGGAATCGAACCAAGGTTCTTTGGATTCACAGGCAAGTGCTTTAACTGCTAAGTCATCTCTCCAGCCCAGTGTTTGGCATTTATAGTCTTCCTTGGGCTATGCCACTTTTTATTGAGACAGGGTCTGTCACTGACCCTGAAGGTCACTTATTTGACAGGACAAGCTAGCACACAAATCCTAGAGACCCTCGTATTTCAGCTTCCTCATCCCTAGAAATACAGGCACAAGTCACAGCACCCAGACTTTTAAGTGTATGCTAGGATCTAAACTAAGGCCATTGCATTTATGTGATAAGTACTTTTATATACTGAGCTATCTCAATAGCTTATTTTTCATAACTTAAAAAAAAGCTTATACTTATTTCAACAATTTTCTTCAACACTAGCCCCATTTATCTTCAGAAACCCTTCTTAAGCACTTTTGAATATACTGGTCACAAATAGTGTACATGGTTCATATCACAGATATTAAAATCAGAAACTAAAGTTTGAACACCAGCTGCAATACATAGGATCTGAGTGGTCATAGCAAGTTAGAAAATCACTCCTTCAGCACCATGCCCTAAGCTTTGATGATGTCTGTCCCACAATAATCCTGGAGAGTTTAAAGCATTAATACATGCAAAGTGGACAGGTGTGGTGGTGCATACCTGTAATCCCAGCACATGGGAGATTGAGGTAGAAGAATCACCATGAATTAGAGGTCACTCTGATACTGTAGAGTGAATCCCAAATCAGCTTGGGTTAGACCCTACCTTAAAAAAAACAATATATATATATTCAATAAATTAGAACAGAGTTTAGTAATTATAAAAAAGTGTTACTATTTATATTTATATTATATTCCACCCAGCCATGTACTAAGGTCACAAATATCTACCAACTCCAAGTACCACCTACAGTTTATACCACTGAAATTGTAGAAAAAAATAAGACATATCTAATGACAAAAATATATTTTGATAAATTCTCCCAAGGCTGGTGGCTAGAAGGAAAACAAAAAGAATCAAGATTTCTCAAAACAGTTATTCACACCTCACTATTTCACTAAAGCTACCAATCACGTATTATTAATTTAAACATGTGTTTTTTGTTTTTTGTGGTTTTTTAATTTAATTTATTAGTTTTCTTTTCCGTAAATACAGGCAGTTTGGTACCATTGTTTAGGCTCATCTGTGATCTACCCCCTCCCATTGGACCCTCCTTGTTGATGTAAATGGGTCGTGCATTGTGGAGTTAGCCCCCAGTTATTGGTATGATAAATGTCTCTGCAAATCATGACCCAACATGTGACTGACATTCTTTCCACCCCCTCTTCCGCAAAATTTCCCTGAGCCATGTTGGGTTCATTTTTGGTCTGCTTAGAGCAATGAAACAATGTATTTAATGGTGGACAATGGAAAGGACCCAGGCCAGTTGTCCTTTTTTTTTTTTTTTTTTTTTTTTGGTTTTTCAAGGTAGGGTTTCACTGTAGCCCAGGCTGAATTGGAATTCACTACAGTCTCAGGATCATCTTGAACTCACAGTGATCCTCCTACCTCTGCCTCCTTAGTGCTGTGATTAAAGTCATGTGCTACCACGCCCAGTTCTTTTCTTTTTTTATTATTTTTATTTATTTGTTTCAGAAAGAGAGAGAAGGAGAGAGAAAGAGGCAGATAAAGAATGCAAGCTCAGGGCCTCCAGTCATTACAAACAAACTCCAGACGCATGTGTCCCCTTATGCATGTGGCTTATGTGGGTCCTAGAGAGTTGAACCTGGGTCCTTTGGCTTTGCAGGCAATGTCTTAATGCCTAAGCCATCTCTCCAGCCCCAAATGTCTCTTTTCTGACTGAAGAACATATTTAGATCTGCAGTGGTTAATCTCTTTGGGAAGTCACCTGAGCTAACAAAATTTGTTCATCAGTCCATGACATTCGTTTCTCAGACAGCATTTCTCTAAAGACTCATCAACTCTTACATGAAGCAGAACCCTCAGAGACTCCAGTCACATTAACTCCCCAGGACACCTCCGTTCCAGAGTCCACACAGATTTAGACCCTGCTTTGTGGTGATGGTCCAGAGCCTCCCATTCTCTTCTGTGCAATGCTGATTCATTTTCTTCAACACATCTGCTTACACAGACTGGTGAGGAACAAATGTGATAATTTACAAAGGATGATCAGATGATATATTTGTGCATGCTAAGCTAAACACTGAATCAATGTTAGAACTTGTATTTTTATGATGAAGAAAAACTGTTATTTCATGTAAGAAGAATTCATGTGGCAGTTTTTTTATTTTTACTAAAAACTGACCCATCCAGCATATGACAAGTATTCTGTATAAGAATCTTACTGCTTCTAAGGAAAAGGCTTCTCAAAGTTTTAAGGTATACTTTAGAAGTCAAAATCACTTTCCTTGCAAGTATTGAAATTATTTTACAATAAGTATTTTAATTTATTTTTCTTGCATAAAATTATTTTCTAATGTTCGTGCATTATTCTTTTTTATTAAGGATACATATTGTTGGGCTCAAGAGATCGTTTAGTGGTTAAAGCACTTGCCTGCTAAACCAAAAGACCCAGGTTCAATTCCCCAGGACTCACTTAATCCAGATGCACTAGGTGGCTCATGCATCAGGAGTTCATTTGCAGTGGCTGAAGGCTCTGGTGTGCTTATTCTCTCTTTCTCTCTTCTTCTTATTTTTCTCAAATAAATAAAATAGAATAAATATACTTTGAAGCTGGGGAGATAGATGTCTTTGTGGTTAGTCTGTTAGCCTTCAAAGCCAAAGGACCCAGGTAAGCCAGTTACACAGGGTGGCGCATGAGTCTGGGGTTCTTTTTTAGAGGCAGGAGGCCTTACTGGTGCACTCATTCTCTCTCTGTCTCTCTTTCTTCCCCTCTTTCTCTCGCTCAAAGAAATAAAAATAAATTATTGTAAAAGGATATATTTGTATGGAAACATAATGTTCTAGGAAAAATCATTCCCCTCCTGGTTGCCTCCAATTCACCGAGTGTCCACCTTAGTGAGGTTGTTGGTATCCCCATGGGGCTGTGGGTTACTATTGAGAGCAGGAGTCAGTAATGGGGAGGTTGCCTCTGGGTATTCCGTTCCAAACAGTGACTCAAAATTTTTCTGCCCCCTCTTCTGCAGAATTCCCTGTGCCATGTAGAGTTTGCTTTAAGTTGACTTCAGTGTGCTCTCAGGACCCTCTGGATCTCTGCTTTGGTATGTGTTGAGCATCTTTCCCGTCACCCTGGCACAGATAGTCAGGCCTGCCATGGAAGTAGTGCTCTTGCTCATCTCACCAAACCTTCCGCGGTTTCACATGGGCCAAGCACAATAAGCGACTTCAAATGGGTTCAATACTGACCGGGAACCCTTAAACTTCCGGTTAAAAAAAAGGAGGAACACTCCATGATGTAGGAGTGGAGAGAGACTTGCTAAACAACAACGCAGCACCCAGGAAATTAAACACTTAACCAGTTGATCCTCATGAAACTAACATGCTTTTGTATAGGCAAATGCATCATAAACAGAATCCGTAGCCTACCCATAGAATGGGAGATCATCTTCACCAGCTATACCACTGAGAGAAGCATAATTATGTAGAATCTACAAATAACTCAAAAACCTAAACAATAAAAACTCAAACAACACACACACACACAATGGGGCAGAAAACTGCATATGGAATTCTCAAAGGAAGAAATACAAATGACTAATGCACACTTAAGGAAATTTTCAGTATCCTAACCATCAGGAAAATGTAAATTAAAACAAATATGACATTTAACCTTATTCCAGTCGGAATGGCAATCAGTAAAAAGACGCAAATAACAATAAATGTTGGCAAGGATGTGAGAAAAGATGGACCATCATTTACTCTTTTGTTTGTGGAAATGAAATACTGAACAACCACTATGTAAATCAGTATGCAGACTCCTGTAAAAATTTGAAAGCAGAGGGCTGGAGAGATGGCTTAGCAGTTAAGCACTTGACTGTGAAGCCTAAGGATCCCGGTTCGAGGTTTGATTCCCCAGGACCCACGTTAGCCAGATGCGCAGAGGCCGCATGTGTCTGGAGTTAGTTTGCAGTGGCTGGAAGCCCTGGCATGCCCATTCTCTCTCTCTCTGTCTCTGTCACTCTCAAATAAATAAATAAAAATGAACAAAACAATTTAAAAAAAAATGAAAGTAGAGACACCAACAGACCTAGTTATTTCTCTGCTGGGCATTTACCCTAAATTCCCCATACTTCATATGCCACTGCAGAGATATTTGCTCAACCATGTTTATAGATATTCAATTCACAACAGCTAAAATCGGAAATCAACTAAGGAGCCTATTATTATTGGACAAATGGATAATGAAGTTGTGGTACATTTACACAATGGAATTCTACTCAGCAGTCAGAGAAAATGATATAATTAAATTTGTAGGAAAGTGGATGGACTTGGAACAGATCATACTTAGTGAACTCATACAAACACAGAAAGTCAAATGCTACATGTGCTCACTCATCGGTTGGTTCCTAATCTGAAACATCTTGAGTTGCTGTCATCCCTGACAGACAACTCAAGGGCCAGGCAATAGGGCTGGAATGGATGGGAAGAGGGGAATGGAGGCTGGGGGGAAATAAAGACAGAACTAAACCCACCATGAACTGTAGCATAGAAAACTGTGTCCTTGATAGTAGACTAAAGGACATAGCTCTCAACAGGACCATGGGGGAATCATAAGTTAAGAAGGGCCTGGAGATCATAAGATGAAGCCTAAGCCTAAAACGTTTAGCTTTGGCTTGTAACTTCCAGTACCAGAACTTGGTTCCTACCCTTATTGGGCTGTTGATCAGAGAGACCCGGAAGGTCCCCAAAACAAGGCAGGCTTCTGCCAAAGCATTTGATTACCCACTTGAGGTAAAGGGTAAGATTCTATAACACATACATCACACTACTGACACAGAACACTGACAGACCCAGCCGGGATCCAGAATCCAGAAGGGATCCAGTCCCCAGATGCTTGACATGTTCAGTGACTGGAAGTGCTACATGAACATCTGGGGGAAAGTGGCCATCAACTTCTGAGCAAGCAGGGGTCCCAACTAGTGAAAAGCCACCAGCCTGACGCAAAGTATGGGCCTGCGCAGTGGTGGCACACACCTTGTAGCTAGTCATGGTTTTCTGATTGGCTAAGAGATCTGCTCAGTGGAGAGGAATCTATATCTGGATCTGAGAACCAGGCCAGAATCCCATGGAGACCAAGATTATGCTCTCCAAAAGCAAGATCCCACTAGTCTATGGCCAAAAGAGGGGCTGCAATCATCAAAACCTACCTAAACTAACAAAGCTTACCCCATTTAACCTATGCTAATTCATTCTCTATTGGAGAATCTGTTCTTTTTTTTTTTTTTTTTTTTTTTTTTTTTTACAGGTCAAGACCCCTTGAACTTTTCCTTACATTCCTCTATGTGTCTCTAAGCAAATGTAAATTTTGTTGTTTTTTTCTTTGGTTGGAGTTTCCAAATGTGACTCACAGTTGTTTGTCATGGGATGCAAAAGTGCCTAGTTCAGAAAGCATGACTCACCTTTATTCTCTTTTCCACATTAGTCATTCAGATAAAACTGTGTACGCATCTTTTTCTCTTGGAGAATGTAAAGCTCAAATAAAATATATTATTTGGACAGTGAGAAAGTTCTAGACAATCAAAATTATTTTCTCTTTTGACAGCTGAAATATTCAGAAAATGTGTATCAGTGTTTAAGTCAGAAGAATTTAAGTGAGAAGTTAAATTAAGGTCCCCTGGGAGAGGGACATGAAGCCAGAGGACATTTGTAAATGAAGTCTCATATTTTCCTTGAGGCTAAATTTTTTTCAAAGATAGTTTCACAAGCCCTTACTAATATGGGCAAGGTTAAAAGTTCTATCATATAGAATGTTCAAATAAATGTATTATTGTTGTTCTTTTATTCAAATAATCCAAATTTTCTCCTGTAGGTTATCATTATCCTAATGTTATAAAATTAGGTAAGTCAAGAAATGAAATAGAAGTAATGAAATACTGGTCATTACAAAGTTATTCTTCTATCCACTGTGCATTTCTCATCCAGGATATATTCCTAGAATCTTCCCGAATACAAGGAAAACTAGTAAAGGGTAACCATTAATGAAGGGATATCTAAGAATACTTCACACAACATTGTCTGTGCATGAAATTGTTAACTTATTGTTCTGTTCTATGTTATATGTGCACCTGTCTTCCACATGTGCACATGTGTGTGTGTTTACTCACACGTGTCTGTGCTCTAGAGTGTGACCACAAATGGAGGCCAGAGGGCAATCTGAGAAGTCACCCTTGGGAATGCCCTCTACCACCTTGGAGGCAGAGTCTCAATGGCAGATGGGAGTACACAGACATCCCTCCCCTGCACCCTAGCACTGGGAATACAGGCTCACACCAGCACTCCTGACTTCCGTACATGGACACAGGGATCAGACTTAGTACTAGAAGCTTTCAATGTGAACAACTTACTTTTACTGTCTGGTCTATCTCCCCAGCCTTCCATTTTGAAATTTACACGTCTTTTCATATCGGCTTCTAGATAACCATGATTTCTTTTGCATAAAATCTTAAAACACAGAGCTCTGTGTCTTTGACAGGGTTGCTGTTCTGCTTGGCAGAGAGCAGTTGACACAGGGCGTGGCTCTCTGTGCCTTTACAATGGAGCTGTCGGGTGCAGTCCCTGGCATCAGATGAGCTGGGATGGCATTGCTTTATATTATACATAATATACCTGAGAAATAAAATTTAAACTGGAAGATAATGGAGGAAAAAAACCATTACAATTGCTCATTATTTTTCATTCCCCCTTTTTGTCTTTAAATGACTGTTTTACTGACTCAAAGAACAGAGCAGATGTCGTCTGTGTCTCTACTACAGGCTGACAGGGAGCAAGAGAACCACAGCAGAGGGAAGCTGAGACTCCTTCAGTTAGAAATAATGGTGATGTTTGCACAGATTGTCTCAATTTCTTTTCTTGTGTGCAGTGTTGGAAACTCATAAATCCCTTAAGTTTTTTCTTTGCTATTACTCTTTTGGAGCTAGTTTATTGCATGTTATGTGGACCCTGTATGCGTATACCTGTGGTAAGTGGTGTCCAGGAACAAATCCAGTGAAACAAGCTCAACAAGAACCCTGACTGCAGACACGGGGAAACACATGACCAGAGCTCACAGGACAGTTTTGTCACCTAAAGGTCACCAAATGCTTTTTCTTCAGCTGCATCTTTGGGTGGGTTGTTTCATTTTTATTTCTATTCTTATCACAACACACACACGCACACACACATCCCTACCAAATTATTAATGGTAATTGGGGTGGTTCTACAAAAAGATTGAAAAACAAAATATCTTTATCTGTCCACGTGTGCTATTGTCACATATATTTGCTGGAAAGTACAGAAAAGCTGAGTAATTTTGAATGATTCTGAGTCTACGACGTGTTGAACAACGAAATCCCATGTCTTTCCATCAGTTTAAGGTTTCTTCAGCTTCTTGTAGCACATGAGAAACATCGTAAGATCACTTGAAAATTAATAAAAGGAGAAGAAAAAGAGAGAGGATACTCCTGTATAAATTTGATTAATGGCTAAGAGGTTGACAGGATACCTCAGTCAGTAAAGTGCTTGTCTTGCAAGCAAGAAGACTTGGGTTTTATCACTAGAACTCAAAAACAAACAAACAACAACAACAAAAAAAAAGAGGGTTGGCAGCCAGGTCCCAGGCTGAGGCAGTAGAGGCATGAGGTAAGTGGAGGTAGATGAATGTGGCTTGTCCAACCTCTTCACTGAGCTCCAGGACAAGAAGAGAACAACGCAAGCCGAAGATTGGCCCTTGACATTGTGCTCGGGCCCCACACGTGACAGACATGTACACATTTGCACATAAATACGCCAACACAGCAATAAAACAAGAAAATGAAAAAAGGAGAAATAATGCACTTAAGGAAAGCATTTTGCATGAATCCACTAGAGGTAGCATTATTAGTGTGTACAGAGCATTGATTGAAGTTTTCATTAAATTTATTTTGAAAAAAAAAAATTTGTACCCACATCCATGTACCTTATTTTAATCAAAATGTCTTGAGAACAATGTCTGGTGTATTCCTGGAATGGTAGTTCTTGCTCAAGGAATTCAGTTGCACATTAATAGTCAGTTTTTTTGTTTGCTTGTGTGTTGGGTTTATTCTAATGATATTATTACTCTTCCTAAATGAAAGCTCTCAGCTGTATTCAGGGTTTCGAGTGATGACATCTGAAGTCCTAATTTCTCTTCCAAGATGATTTGGTCTTCTCTGTGACTTCTCAGTTGTCAGCCAGCTGATTGATTATGGTAATGAAGGACTCTAGTACCACCCTCACAATGCGAGAAGCAGGGCTTCTATCTTCCTTTATCTCAATATAAATTATTTATTTATTATTATTATTATGATTATCATTAATTTTTTTTTGTTTTTTTGAGGTAGGGTCTCAATCTAGCCCAGGCTGACCTGGAATTCACTATAGAGTCTCCGGGTGACCTCGAACTCACGGCAATCCTCCTACCTCTGCCTCCTGAGTGCTGGGATTAAAGATGTGCGCCACCATGCCTGGCTAAATTCTTTGTTTTTTTTTTTTTTTAATTTGTTGTTCATTTTTATTTATTTATTTGAGAGTAACAGAGAAAGAGGGAGAGAGAGAGAGAGAGAGAGAGAATGGGCATGCCAGGGCTTCCAGCCACTGCAAACGAACTTCAGATGAATGCACACCCTTGTGCATCTGGCTAACATGGGTCCTGGGGAATTGAGCCTTGAACCGGGGTCCTTAGGCTTCACAGGCAAGTGCTTAACCTCTAAGCCATCTCTCCAGCCCTAAATTCTTTGTTTTTTAAAATATTTATTGTCCTTTATTTATTGGTTAGAGACAGAGAAAGAGGGAGAGAGAGGGAGAATGGGCACACCATGTCCTCTAGCCACTGCAAACGAACTCCAGATGCATCACCACCTTGTGCATCTGGTTTAAGTGGGACCTGTTGAATTGAATATGGATCTTTAGGCTTTGTAGGCAAGTGTCTTAACCACTTATCCATCTCTCCAGACCAGAAATTCTTGACCTGAGGATATTGAGGCCTGAAGGACCATTGTGTAGTCATAGTCATTAATATAACCCTGTGAACAGATGTTGCTTTATAATAATGCCTGGATTATATGCCAAAATATTGATCTAATTGTTTATGAGTCCAGTCAAAAAGACCCACTTAGGGACTGAGGGAAATAGCTGAGGGAGTAAGAGTCCTGCATACAAGCAGAGGGCCTAGATGAGCCTGAGTTCAATCTCCAGCACCCATGTAAACCGCAGGATGTGGCCACACACGTGTAACCCCCAACCTGTGGGGAGTGGAGAGAATAGCTGTGGCTGACTGGTTGATAATTAGGACCAAAAATGGTAGGTCCAGGTTCAGTGAAAGATTTAGTATTAAAGAAACAAGTAGAAGTGGCACCCACATGTCCACGCATGGGGCACACACACCTATGCATATACCATACATACCATACCACACATACTACCCGCACATCATTACACACACATGCACATGCACACATGTACATGCCATACATGTACATACCATACCACACCTACAACCCACACATCACACACACACGTATACATCATAGATATACATGCCATACCACATATTCTGCCCACACATCACACACACACACACACACACACACACATGTATATACCATACATAAACATACCATACCACACATACTGCCCACACATCACACACACACACGTATACACCATAGATATACATACCATACCACATATAGTGCCCACACATCACACACACACACACACACACACACACACACACAAACCTGTGTAAAAGAAAAAGAGATGTTGAAAAGCAAATGAAATATCTCTTACCAACACAAGGACATATGCCTGAATATTCATCAAAGACAATCTCTCTCTTTTGTGTATATTTGGAAAGTGATACTTACAATTCAAATGCTTATATGGTTAATTCACAAGTAAAGATCTATGAGAGGAGCTTGGAAATTTGACATTAACTCAGCTAACACCAATACATAAAACTAATATATATATATAGAAATCTCTACCAACACCAGTTTCACCTCACTTATGAAGGTTCTATCATTTCACAACTTCCTTTCTCTCTTGCTTGGCTGTAGTACAATATATAGACAGAAAATTTCAAACTGACATCTGCTGTCTTGGTCCCTATATCAGTCTTCTCTTTTGTAGTTATAAATAAGTAATTCTAATTTAATTCAGTATATATTCAGTGATTTCCTTAGAATATTTGAAGCACTGGGCACTGTGCTCTGCCTTTCACTAAGTACAAAACGTTATGACTTCTCAGTTCCTGACTTTAACAGCTCAAATTTTCTGATAAGAAAGTTGAGGAAATATATGAAATTCTAAAAAAGTACATTAACAGAGACATAATTGTATAAAGGTTCCCATACACACACACTCACACTTACGGCATATATGACATATATATGATAAAGCAAACAGGATGCATAAGGATATAGATTGTGGATTACACAATGATGTGTAGATATACAGCTACATATACTTGGTATTATACCATGTGATGAACTCAAAAATTCATACATTTAACATAACTGTGAGAAGCATTTTGAGGAAACCAATAACCATTGAAAAATTGATCATGGAATTAATCACATATTTAAGTGCTAATTATTATCATTCTTAGGAAGCAATACTGACATGACTCCAAAATTACAAATGCACTCAAATTTTTCATATACAATCTCAAGTATAGAAACTGTTCAGATGAGCTCTTAAGATAGCATACATACCAAGTTTACAATTTGTAATTATTTACAAAATATACTAAAATTAACTAAAAATTAACAGAATGAAGTTAAAATAAATTATAACATATAATTATACAAAAGGGAAGATGGGGTTATTCATAAAATTATATCTATACACAGAATCCATAGAACATGTCTTACAAATATTCATATAGAAATACATTTTGTTTTCTACTCTCTTTGGAATATACCTATTTTTTCCTCAGTCGCTGTTTTAAACTTAGACACACTAATTTTTGAAACAGGCATAGTTTTTAAACAATTTTATGGAGATTTAGAGAAGAAAATTTTACTTTAGCTTCTTAGACACTTCAACATGTGGTCCCAGGCCCAAACCATCGAGCCTTACATCACACAAACCGGAGTTAACTCCTAGGGAATGCTGCTAGTACGTTATCTGTTTCTCGGTGAGAAATGATGGTGGGTTCCTCTTTGTCATCCTGCCCATTCCCATGTCAGGAACTCTGCGTTGAAGGGACAGAAGAGAGGAGGCGGGCTGTCACAAAGTGACTTCCTTAACAGGCACTGGGTAAGGTTTGATCACACTGATGCTTATTGCTGGCTGGTTCTCTTGTTGAAGACTTGTACCTTCTATAGAGAACCACTCTCCTACCGTAGGTAGTGAGCATGCCTGTGCCCATGCCGTGAAGCAGGATTATATACCTCCCTATGCTCAGGCTTCTTGAATATTCAGAAAAATCTCCTGATTGGATTTCTTGTATGAATATCCCAAGGCTAAAAGTTTTCAAATAAAAGCTTAGTCCAAGAAATAAATATCATGACATATTACATTTATAACATAGAACATATGTATAAACCATATATAAAATTCTTAAAATTCAACAATAAAGAACACATTGAAAATTGAAACATCTGAACATTTCATGACACATGTTGTACACACATATAAAACGAACACTTGAAAAATATTTCAACACTACAAGTTAATGAAACGCAGCTTACATGTGAATACTACATTATGTGTATTAATACTAAATAAATATAAAGTAGTAAGTTCATAGAAGGATTGAAACGTAAGTTTTAGTATCATAGATTAGACTAAAGATTAGTACACAAATTTGGAAATACTCTTTACCTATTAATTTAGTATCCAGTGGGCTCTCTTAGGTATAGTCTCAGAAGAAAAGGAAGACTTTTTTGTTAACACAAAAACATGGACTTTTATAGCAGTGTTTTCAAATAGATTTTAAGCCTGTATTAATTATACATAATAATGGATATATAATGAGGGATTATATATGTCTTCATTATGATCGTTTGTTCTTGCCCCATTCTGGCTGATAACCTTCCCTTTTCTTTCTTTTTCTTTTTTCTTTTCATTGACTAGGAGCTTTGTATGGATACATAATGTGATGGTACCATCATTCCCCCGTCCCTGCCCCCATTCAACAGAAGGCTCTTCAGTGGGATCCCCGGCCTTCACCCATGGGGCTGAGGGCTGTTATGGCTGTGATGGCCGTAGTTAGTCACTATGAGGAGCAGGGGCTGGGCAGGGCCTCTGCACATTCCCTCCTACCCTGTGGCTCTTACAATCTTTCCACACTCTCTACCTCAAAACCCCATGAGCAGTGGTAGGTGCATTTTAAGTCCTGTTTAGTGTTGGGTTCTCAGCAGGTTCTGATTTCTGTTTTGGTAAGTTTTGAGCATCCTCAGTGTTCGTATCCAACACCCTGGTGCAGGTTGTCAGGCTGGCCATAGAAGCAGCCCCTTAGCTCAGGTGCATAAGAGAGCACGCACATCTGGAGTTTGTTTGCAGTTGCTGGAGGCCCTGGCATGCCCATTCTCTCTCTCTCTCTCCCTCCCCCTCTCTCTTTCTGCCCTTTGCTCTCTGTCTGTCATGCTCAAATAAATAATTAAAAGTAAACAATTTTTTAAAAGTATCAATAAAAGTAACTTATAACAATTCAGAATAATTAAGCCTAATTGTATTACTACCAACAATGGTGAAAGTGGAAGAACTACTAAACAAGAGAGCTTTATGTGTAAATTTGAAAGTAGTATGGATCTAAAATCACTCACCTTTTCATTTTATTTTATTGCTTTTATTCACCGTTCTCTTTATTATACTTCTGGCTACTTTATATATTACCACCCAGCAACAACCCACACTTCTAAAGAATATAGTCATATGTAACATTTTGTTACCACTGTTTAAAAATTAAAAATGACCTTAGAAAAAAGTCTATTTATTGCCAAAAATATGATAGCTGAAAGTGAAATCCAGTCTCCAGAAATGCAATTAGCTTTCATACCCAAACTAAATGTCTTAGGGTCAGGATCACTCTATGGCAAGTGATTTAATTCTTAGGATCTTTATAGAACAAAACTAAGTACAAAACTAGACATTTCAATCATGAATTTACTGGAACAAAATCTCAATTTACAATAAAAATGGCTGCTATGGCATTACAGAAAAACACTTTTCCAGAGGAAAAAAAATCAATTTAAATTACTTTAAATGGTGTCACTACCTAAATTCTAATACTAAATGTTTAGTTCATCTCTTAGGACCACATTGTAGCAATTAATATCTGCAGGTATATACATTAGTATCTCTGAGTACTATTTTTTTAATATTTTATTTATTTATTTGAATGAGAGAGAGAGAGAGTTGCACCAGGTTCTCCAGCCACTGCAAATGAACTACTGATGCATGTGCCATTTCCTGCATCTGGCTTACATGGGTACTGGGGAATCAAACCTGGGTCCTTAGGCTTCACTGGCAAGTGTCTTAATTGCTGATCATCTTCCAAGCCCTCTTTCTTTTAAATTAAAAAAAAAAGTGTAGGAAAAGGGGGCATATACTGAAAGATTAAGTGTTGTCATAACTCTCTACTCAATCAAGATGAAAGTTTCAACCATTTTCTTCTTGCTAATTGAAAGACAACCTGAACTAATTCCAGTGCAGGACATCTTTAAATTGTCCACAGGATTCAGAAGCTGTGCAATGCTTGAAGAAAAGAAAAGAGAGTGCAGTGGAACTCTCTGTGCAGGGAAGAGTTGTGCTGAAGCCACTAGAGTACAATGAAGGCTAAAGACCAGCTGTCAGCACAGATGTGGGGAGCGGCCGACTTTTCTTCCTTTTCAATTTCTTCATTTATTCTCTGACACTTCCTCCATGTCAAATTCTGCTGTCTTTTTCACCAGAAGCCCAGGATTTAAGCACTTCTCATGAGCTGTACTCACCATCACACTGAAGTGGGTATGTGAGTCCCTGCAGTCAGGGTCACAGTGCCCTCATCTAATGCTACTGCTCAAATGGTTGGGAACTACCATGGGAAATTGATAAGTAAATACTTCTTGAAAGAACAAGATAAACTTGTGCAATTTCTGTCTCAATAAAACAAAAAAAAAATGTAATCATGCTTCGAAGAGTGATAGTTTCTCTGTGGGTAAAATTCACATTAAATAAGAAAAGAGAAAGCAGAAACAGAGAGTTGTATACTTGGCCACTATATCTATCTTTCAAAGCATAGTTCTAAAGATATGCTAGACAAAGTGTTTGTCTTTCATTTTTTTCCAAATGGTGATTTGGTTCTAATCAATCCACTGAAATAGTATGTTTCAAATAGTATGTAGGAATGAATACTAAGCATATCACTTAACCGGAAAGGGAGAAGTCCTATTGTAACATGCTCTAAGAGAGGTGTGATGGAACACAAGAAACACCTCTTCACAATTTACAAAAAGCAAAAGATAAAAGTAGCTCATATCCACAGGTCCATCCCTAAACCGCCTGAGCCTAAGTTCTATCTTGTGCAGGCATAAGATAGATGTAAAAATGGAAAGGAAAAACCCTGCTGAAGAAACAGCATGGGAGGTTAGCGCAGCCATGAGGCTATGCTGCAAGTGTGGCTTTGAGTAGAAAGAAGAAGGGAGCCGGTATCGACCAGGCACCTTACGTCAGTGTGGTTAGAGAACTTCTCAGCACAGGTGCACCTCTGAGTGATGTTGGGTTTAAATGACTGGCATTACCAAGTTCAGAAGTGTTCCTTAGTTTTCTGTGCAGCAGTTTCATGAGGATATTGTTTGTTTCCACAGTTTTCTTGTTAACTCTTAGAAAAACAAATATATTTTTCTAATGATGTATTGCTGAGTACTAAATTACAATACAGACTAGCAATGATAAGTGATGAAAGGGAAAAGTAAAACTACATTTTACCACATTATTTCCTTGAACTTCATATCCACTATCTTTTCAAGTTGCATAAATATTATGCTAGAAGTGAAATTGCAAATGGATGAAAATGATTAATATCATTTATTCACCTCACTACATTAGTTGTTCTGTAGCCTCAGGGAACTATTCAGTTATTATCTTCAAGATTTTCATCATTTTCACTCTCCTCCTTGATTATTAAAACATAAACACCAGCTGTAATATAATTTGAATTATATCTATACTTTTTTGAGGATTCTGAATTCTTGCAGTGAAGCAAGTCTTTGACTTAAAAAGCCAGTAACTAATACAAGTGTACTAATGCAACTTTGCCCTTAACTGCATTTTGTTGCTGATAACTCTATGCATAATAATAGTAATTGGAGAATACTTTTTAAATTGTGTCACTTATTTATTGATTGATAAGGAGGGGGCTTTGTAGAGAGCATTCAGGACCTCCTCGCCATTGCAAATCAACTCTAAAGGCAGGTGTCATCTTGAGCATTTGGCTTTATGTACTGGGTACTGGGGAATTTAACCCTGGCTGTCAGCCCTTGTAAACAAGAGCCTTCAACAACTAAACTCTTTCTTGAGTCTTGAGACTACTTTTAAAAGTAAAAATGGGGCTGGAGAGATGGCTTAGCATTTAAGGAACTTGCCTGCAAAGCCAAAGGTTCCTGGTTCAACTACCCAGGACCCACATAAGCCAGCTGCACAAGGGGGTGCATGCATCTGGAGTTCATTTGCAGAGGCTGGAGGCCCTGGTGTGCCTATTCTCTCTCTCTCTCTCTCTCTCTCTCTCTGGCTCTTTCTCTCAAATAAATAAATAAAATATATTTTAAAAAGTAAAAACATAAGTGACACATATTTTCACAGAATTTAAGTATAAATGCCACAATTTTTTTGTTGCTAAATTTATATACTCAACTACAAAAATCTTGCTTTCTGTAAAGGAATTCAGATATTATTAATCTAAAATAAATAAAATGGTAGATATCGAAATTTATCTTACTCAATAATCAATAATGATTTCTACTATAATTGTATTTGGAAAAGCATTAGGATAGATGATCCTTGATCTCTAAATGTAGAATTTTAAAATTTCTTATGAAAGCAATTCTATGGTATGATTCCTTGGGTTATAGAACCATAGGAGATGAAACTATTGCAGTCAAGCATCCTAAAACACATTACTGAATAGCTGGCTCTGTGGCAGGAAATGTACCTTCCTTGGCACAGAAGCCAGGACCCAAGTAAAGCCACAAGGAACTGGTGAGATGAGCAAGGGTGCTGCTTCCATAGTGAGCCTGACAACCTGGGCCAGGGGACCCAGGACACACCAAAGCAGAGATCCAGAAGCTGCTTAGGGGTCAACGCTAAGGTAAACTTACAGAACACCCACCAACACTCAGGGGATTTTGTGGATTAGGGGCAGAAAGATTGTAAAAGCCACAATCTTGGAGGGAAAATCCAGAAGCATTAGCCCAACCCCCAGAATAACTGAATTCTGTTCTAATTATGGTTCTAATACATGAAGTATCCTTAGAAAGTCTCTACTTAATATTATATATATATAATTCCAGGGCTGGAGAGATGGCTCAGCACTTAAGGCACTTCCCTGCAAAATCTTACCATGAGAGGTATCTACACTTCGCTTAGAACTCAAAAATGTGTGTGTAATTGTATTATGAAAAAGTAGTTTCCTCATAGTTAGTTAAATAATTGAAGATGCAGGTCATATATTTATATTTCAATGGGAATTAAACTTTTCTAAAAAGCTGATGGTTGAGAAAAGTGTGATCATGTGTTTGTACTGGTATTAAGCCATATCATATATTACTTTAGAGATTAACATATTCATTTCTGCTTTTCTGGCTGGAGGGAATTACTTTTTAGCTTGTCTTTAATTGCAACATTTTGCCATGTAGCTAACAGGAACACATACATTTTATGACAGTTACTAGAAATAAAAACAAACAATGGATTCTCTTTGTTATTGCATTTCAGATCTAGCCATTTTATTTTATGTACAACTTTTATTTTTATTCTTACATTTTATAAGTATATATCTTTTTTAAATTTTTGTATTAACAACTTTCATAATTATAAACAATATCCCATGGTCATTCCCTGCCTCCCCCCACTTTCCCTTTTGAAACTCCACTGTCATCATATCCCCTCACCCTCTCAATCAGTACCTCTTCTGTTTTGATGTCATGATCTTTTCTTCCTATTATGATGATGTTGTGTAGGTAGTGTCAGGCACTGTGAAGTCTTAGATAACCAGGCCATTTTGTATCTGGAGGAGCACGTTGTAAGGAGTCCTACATTTCCTTTGGCTCTCACATTCTTTCTGCCACCTCTTTCTCAATGGATTTTGAGCCTTGGAAGGTGTGATAGAGGTGTTTCAGTGCTGAGCATTCCTCTGTCACTTCTCAGCACCATGATGCCTTCTGAATCAGCCCAAGGTCATTGCCATCTGAAAAGAGTAGGTTCTCTAACCAAAGTGAGAGTAGCATTATTATATGGGTATGAACATTTAGAGAAGTGCTTACTGGACAGTTTGGTGAGCATAGTATATACAGTTAGCCAGACACCAGCAGGTGTTACACCCCTAGGACTCATGACTACCCCTATTGTAGGCTTTCAGTATCAGGGATATATTCCCTCCCATGGAGTGGGCCTCCAGTAAAATTAGAGGGAGTTTGATTTCCCCTGTAACAAATGTGCCACTATTGCACCCATTGGCTCATTTGGCCTGGCAGGCCAACTATAGGGCTTGCAGTGTCCACTGTTGAGTATCTTCACTGGTGATTTCTCTCTCTCCCATTAAACTGAATGCAGAATGGCTTTTTCCAGCTTTCTGTCAGCTGGTCTACATGGAAGAGGTTTTCAGCTCTTCTGTAGCAGGGTTTCTCTGTGACCTTGCAGCCCAAGTATGTGGAGTCTTCAACAATACGGTCTTACCATTTATTCCTGGTGGGATACCAAGGGTTTCGGCAATGGCCTGTAATATTTTGGGTGCATCAAGGAACTCCCTGGCCAACAACTCAATGGAAGGTATTCCATCCCAGGCACTGAAAATTTTCTAGTAGCAAGCTTTGGCTTCTGACTGTTCCACTGTCCAAAAAAGTAGGTTTCCATATGACTTATTTATATCCTCTTAAATTTTGATTAATCCTCCCTCCACCTTTTGCTTACTCAATCTCTTCACCTGACCTCACTTAGGCCTCTTAATGTTTATTTTATTTATACTTATATTTTTATTACTACTGGACATTATATTTGTCAGTGAATGCATCATAACATGTGTTTTTCACTTGGGAAAATAATTTTATCTGACCTCAGTTATCTCTTGTCTTACATATTGCATGGAGAACCTGGAAATTGCAAATGTAGCCTTTTCTTCCACCTAGTGAAGTTCATGGGTCTTTCCTGATACTGTGTATATTTCAGAAAGCAAAGGTATGGATGCTGACAAAGTAATCCATACTGAAGTGGTATTTAGTCACTTTAGTCTCCTCTCTGAATAATACATCAAAACCTCAAATGTTTATCTGTTTGTCTTTTTAATGATCATATATTCCCTATTGTGACTTTTGCTGTTTTCTACTTACAAATTCCTCTGTCAGGAGAACAAGATATGTAAACAGAGTGCATGCCTTCTTCTCTGCAATACTGCAGCTTTGTGTCTAATATGCATCTTGGACAAAAAAAGGGGCTGAAGAATATGTTAACACAGTGAATGAATTAGAGAAATGGAAAAATAATTAGCATATATTTAAAAACAAATTATCAACTTGTGCTTCCATTGAAGTATGCTCTGAGAGTTGCATTTATGTCTGAATTACTTATCACTAAAAATAATAGTTTACTAGCAGTTGCTGTAGTGACAAGACTAACATGAGATTGAAAAGAACATCAAATGTTTCCTTGAGTGTAAAATCTCTTTTCATTTCTGAATGTTAAAATACCGAGATACCTGAAATATAATGAAGGCCATTTAGCATCAGTAATTTCCAATATCCCCTGAGCTTAAGTTAGGCTTTCTAAATAAGTGGCAAGCATACCTACCAGTGCCCATTATGTAGGGAAAAAAAAGAAAAAAAAAAAAACTTCACAGTAAAGAGACACAGCTGATAAATTAGAGTAAACTGGAGTTGTGCATAATTACATGAGGCATAGTGAGAGCTTGAACTACATTTTATTCCATTTTAACTGATTTTAGGGATAATTTCCATTTAAGGAATTCTAAGAAAAAAATGAAAGTGCCAGAAGGTCACAAAGTATTGAATATACTGCACTAAAACAAGCACAATTTCAGGACATTATATAAGTCTAAGTCATTGTCTGTTCCCTCTTTATGTTTTCTCCTGTGTTGCATGTCTGAATTACATTAATTTTGATTAAAATGGGGGTGTAATTTTGCATCTATATGATATAAACAAAACCTTACTTTTAGGCATATATTCTAATTTTATAAAAATTATAATATGAAATAACATCTCAAAAAGGAATTCTAATTCTATTTACAATAAATAAAACTAAAATAAAGTCATACCCAGATTAAAATCAAAAGAAAAAAAAAAGTAATTTTCTAAACATGTTTTCCTTGAACTCACCAAAAAAAATGTAAAAAGTCTCCATTTCAAAGGACCAATATTCCTCTGTAACATAATCCCACAGCTATATTTACTTAAGCAACCTGTTGCATTTACCATCCCATTGCTGGATAAACAGATGACCAGAAGCAGCTTGAGGGAGGGAAGGCTTTGTTGTGGCTTTTAGGCATAAGAGGGAAATGATGATATGAGAAGAGACTGGACATCACCTCTTGGCCAACATCATTTGGACAAGAACAGCGAGAGAGTGTGCCAAACACTGGCAAGGTGAAAATGGCTGTAATACCCACAAGCTCACTCCCAACAACACACCTCTTCCCAAAGGGTCTAGTTACTAAGTAACCACCAGCCAAGGACCTAGCATTCAGAACACATAAGTTTATGGGGGAACATCAAACACAAACACCCTAATTAAACTCACTGGGACACTCCCAAAATACCCATAGATACACAAAAGTAGAAGGGGGACTATGTTGGAGAGGAAGAGTTTCAGTGAAAGAGAATAAGAGAGGCAAAGAGAAGGGTGAATCTATTCAAAGTACAATATAATAATTAAAATTAAAAATAGGAAAAAATATTCTCCATGGAAAAAATGATAGGTCCTTTGTAAAACATAGAAATAAAAGAAAGTCATTATAAATGTGGGTAAGATCAAGTCAGCCATTTTGTTATTATTATTATTATTATTTATTGAAGACAATGTAGAGTAGTTATTAGTGAGTTGTTAACTTCTCATTGTTGATACAAATCACCCAATCAAAAGCCCCTTGTAGAAGAGAAGAATTTATTTTGGCTTACATTTGCAAGGGGAAGCTCAGTGAGGGCAGTGATGATTTCCACAGCAGGTGGAAAACCACAGTGAGAGGTTTAGACAAACTAACACCAACAAAGTAGACTGATAAAGAGGGTTTTTTCCAAACCTCCTCCAGTAAGATTCCACCTTTCAAATTGCCACTAGATGGGAACCAACCATTCCAAACCCATGAGATTAGGCAGGACATGTAATTCCAATCAGCACGTTGTACGCCTAATGCCCCGTCCAAACCCAAGACCATCCAGATGTAAAATGCAATGCAATTAGTCGAAATTTAAAAGTTCCCATAGTTGTGGGGAGGGCTGTGTCTCTGAATATTCCTTCCCACTCTGTATCCCTTACATTACTTCCACTCCCTGACCCACAGAAATGTCACTGAGCCTTGGAGGGTGTGTTTTAATTTTACTTTAGTAAAATTCTATAACATAATCCCTTTACGTTAGTGTTGAGTTCTCAGCAGGTTCTGGATTTCTGCTTTGGTGTGTTTTCAGTGTCCTTAGTGTTTGTCTACATCACCTGGTGCAGGTTATCTGGCTCACTGTGGAAGCAGCGTCCTGCTCTTCTGCCCAGATCCTCTGTGGTTTCACCTGGGTCCCAACTACTGTGTGAGGGGTGGATCATCTCTTGCCAGGGAGTCAGCTATCTATTCCTGTCTTGTTGGTAGATTGTGGTTGACCTTGGTTCTCACTGCTTTCAAAAAAGAAAAACAGATTCTCCAATACAGGGTGAGATGAGGATAGTATAAAGTGAGTCAACGTTGTTAATTTAGAGACATTTTGAGGTGTGTAGCCTCACTTTTAGGCCAAGGCTAGTGGGAGCTTCTCCCTGGAGTCCATTATCTTGGTCTCTATATGGCTTGGCTTTTGTTGCAGTTACAGGTTCCTTTCCACTGAGCACATCTCATGGACAACTGGAGAGCCATTGGTTACCCACTGAGGCTGTGTGCCATTATTGCAAAGATGTGTACATCTTGTCAGGTTGGCTGTTATTCAGCAGTAATTTAGCAGTGCCCTCTGCCTGTTAATGGTATTCTTGGCCAGTGTCCCCCAGTGACTTTCCAGCACTAGACAGGATAGCTGTCTGGGAACTGGCTTCATTTCAGATTCAGCAGGACCTTTGTGTTCTGCATTGGCAGCATGCAGGGTCCTCAGCAACAGAGTCTTACCAGTTACCTCAGGTGTGTAATCAAGTGCTCTAACAGAAGCCTGTCTTGTTTTTGGAGACCTCGTAGGTCTCTTTGATCAATAGCTCAGTGTGGATTGTAACCACTTTCTGCTACTTGGAGTTGTTTTAGGGTAAGGCTTCGTCCCACCCACTCCAGCACTCTTCCAACCAGACAATCCCTCCATGCTACTACTGAGCATTATACCTTTGGTTGCACTATCCAGAAGGAAGGTTACTATTGTACCAATTAAGTTTGGATGTGGTTCTGTGTATCTCCCTCCCGCGATCCCTACTCCTTAAACCCTTCCATCCCTCTTGCCCATCCCTTGAGTTGTCTGCAGGTATGCTGCAACTCACGCTGTTCTAGTTTAGCAGCCACAGATGAGGACATACATGTGGTGTTTGTCTTTCTGTGCTTGTGTGAGTTCATGTAGAAGGATCTGTTCCAAGTCCATCCATTTTACTGCAGATTTTATTATATTATTTTTCCTTATTGCTGAGTAGAATTCCATTGTGTATATGTGCCACATCTTCATTCAACAAAAGATGGACATATGGGTTGATTCAATTTTTAGCCACTGTGAATGGAGCAGCTATAAACATGGTTGAGCAAATATCTCTGTACTGAAGAGTGGAGCCTTTAGGGCAGGTGCCCTGTAGAGGAATGACTGGGTCAGTTGGTAGCTCAATTTTCATCTTTTCCATGAGTCTACTTATTTACTTACCTAATGGTTATACAAGTTTGCACTTTCACCAGCAGTGAATGGGGGTTCCTATTTCCCTACATCCTCACCAACATTCATTGTAATTTGATTTTTTTTTTTTTAATGATTGCTGTCCTTTTTGAAGTAAGGTGAAATTTCATAGTTGTTTTGATTTACATTTATCTGATGTATGAACATTTTATTAGTTAACTTTTTTTTCAAGATGGGACAAAACACCTGACCAAAAAGCAGCTGATGGAAGGAGTACATTCACATTTTGGCTTACAGTTTCCAGGGTAAGATGCCTGAAAGGAGGAGAAAGCACATGAAATGAACAGAGGCTGTATATTACCTCTGCCACAGCAGGTGGAAAATAGCAGAAGGTGAATGAGCCAAACTAACACTGGCAAGTTCAGACTAATAAACTTTTATGGTCCACTTCTAGCAACCACCTCCTCCAGCAGCGCACCACCAGCTTGGGAACCCAGTATTCAAAGTGTGTGAGTATCTGGAAGGCACCTAATTCAAACCAATGCAGCTAAACTGGAAGCCACAGAGATAATGGGAGTTTCAGCTGGTAACAAGGTATTTTAAACCAGATACTCACAAGAATGGCTAGAAATAAGTAATAGTCTGAGAGGTGTAATTATTGGTACCGTTATCTTGCAGAAAATGGTCAAATACTATTGGAAAATTAGGAATAAGTCCCCCACATCCTGCAACTTGCTGCAATTAACATGTAGGTTGGGGATGCTGAGGTATCTACCATGTAAACCCAATATTTTTTTGTTTTATGTTTATTTATTTATTTGAAAGTGACAGAAAGAGGCAGAGAGAGAGAGAGAGAGAGAGAGAGAGAGAGAGAGAGAGAGAGAGAGGGAGGGAGAGAATGGGCATGCCAGGGCCTCCAGCTACTGTAAATAAACTCCAGACTCATGTGCCCCCTTGTGCACCTGGCTAACGGGGAATCAAGCCTCGAACCGGGGTCCTTAGGCTTCACAGGCAAGTGCTCAATTGCTGAGCCATCTCTCCAGCCCGTAAACCCAATATTAAAGGGCTGCTCAGGGCTCAAGGGAGAGTTAATGATGTTAAGAGATGCCATCCAGAGAGCAGAATTGAAGTAACATCTCAAAACTGAGAATGGAATGGAACTTTAAGAAAAATCCCCTGGAGGTGAAGTCCCTAATGTGAGAAAAGGGAAACATCAGCCATGAACGTGCTGCTGGCATCAGAGAGCACAGAGTGGAGCCAGGCAGAACTAATGTTTATCACGGTCTCTGCTTTGTATCTACTCTGACTTGAAAATTATATCACATAAATTGTTTCAGAAATTAAAAGTTTAAGATTAACAGCAACAAGTGCATTTAGAGGTCATAGGGACATGCACTATATGAAAGGAACATTAAAATAAGTAATTAAAATTATAAGATACAACAGAAATGATGGGGAGGATGCATGAAAATATGAACTTCAGCTAAGATGGAAATTATGCAAAAATTTGAAGCAAATTCTGTATATTAGTAATATGGTCAAGATAGACTTCTGTCAAAGCCCTTGATTACTCAGCTGAGGAAAAAGTTAAGGCCCTACTGCTGAAGACACTGCACACAGCTGATGCAAACATTGGGAGATCCAGATAATTGATAAAGGAAGATAGGTCCCAGATAGTTGGTCTGTACTTTGCTAAAAAGTGTTACATGAGCTGCTAGGGAAAATAGCCAACAATGTCATGAGCAAGCAGGAGACACTGCTAAATAAAAATGGCCAAGCTGAAAAGATACACACACATTTTAAATAGTGGCACACAGTCTTGGTGGGTAACTGATGGCTCTCTGAATGGATGTGGTATGAACGCGATGGTTTTGAACCCACTGCAAGTAGGACCCAAGCCAGAACCCTATGGAGATAATGGGCTCCAGTGAGAAACTCCCACCAGCCTTTGTCCAAAAGTGAGGCTACACACTTCGAAATGTCTCTCCTTTAACCTATGCTGATGTAACTCTCCACTGGAAAATCTGGTTTTCCTTTTGTTAGTAAGCAGTGAGAATGAAGGACAATCCTAATCTACCAATAAGACAGGAATAGAGAGTTGACTCTCTGACAGGAAAAGAACCACCCCTTGTACAGTGGCCAGGGCCCAGGTGAACCACCCACAGAGAAGTGGTGAGATGAGCAAGGGCGCTGCTTCCATGGCGAGCCTGACAACCTGCGCCAGGATGATAGAGACAGACACTGAGGAGACTCAGAACGCACAAAGGCAGAAATCCAGAAGCTGCTGAGAACTAAGCACTAAAGCAGACTTGAAGCCCTCCCACCACTTCCAGGAAAGTTTGTGGAAAAGGGGTCAGAATGGATGTAAGAGCCACAGGATGGGAGAGAAGAGACAGGTTTCCCCACCCCCTCACCACCTAATGACTGCTGCACTAACAACTCATAAACCACAACTCCACTATGAACACCAGGATCCTACTAAGGGGGACCCTCAGTGGTGTGGGGTCAGGGAGGAGGGGAATGATGGTGCCACACTTGTTGTATCCATACAAAGTTTAAACTTAAAAAACAATAAAAAGATAAGATTTAATAATAGATCTAATGAATCATTGAAACAGCTATTACACAGAACAATGAATCCAAATAACAGCTGACTATTAAACATGTCAAAATTGCTGAGTAAAAATTCAAATGTGTGGCTGGAGAGATTGCCTAGTGGTTAAGCACTTCCCTGTGAAGCCTAAGGACCCTGGTTCAAGGCTTGATTCCCCAGGATCCACGTTCGCCAGATGCACAAGGGGGCGCATGTGTCTGGAGTTCGTTTGCAGTGGCTGGAGGCCCTGGCATGTCCATTCTCTCTCTCTATCTGCCTCTTTCTCTCTCTGTCTGTCACTCTCAACTAACTAACTAAATAAATAAAAATAAACAAAAAATTTTTAAAAATTCAAATGTGCTTATACAAAAGTGTTAAGTATTTCAAGTGATGGACAGCTGAACTAATTTGGTTTAATTATTCCACACCATATTCACGAGTTATAGTACAGCTTATACCCCACAAATGTACAATTATATCAATATGTAATTAAAAATAAATATAATGAAATTAAGAAATATATATATATATGTGTGTATATATATATATATATATGTATATATATATATATATATATATATATATATATATATATATATATAATATTTACTATGTCTATGAAATAAAAATATACTTTGGTGGGCCCAATAACAGACTGTGTATCTCTCATTCAAATAATGAACTTGAAGATATTCATACAAAAATGATCTAAGATTGACAAGTTCTGGCCCCAGCGAGTTGTCGAACGTGAGAGGGCGTGTGGAGTTGGCATTATGAGAAAACGATTTGGACGAGTAGTTCAGGTGAAGTGTACTGGACACAGAGCAAAGCTCTGCTTCTTTATACTTTCGTGATACATTATTTTTTGCAAGCTATAAGGTGATATAGACATTTTTGACCTCAGAAAGGGCTGTGTCAGCCACCCTCTACATAATATTACCTTGTGGACTAAATACCAGTACATTTCTCTATTTCTAATCCAGCACTGATTTAATTGTCTCTCTATGACCTTTCATTGTTGCTTCATTTTGCAGTTTTGTTCTGACCTTGCAAGTCTCTCCATAAAAGGAAGATTTTGATATTTAACTGTTTTTCCATCTTTCCAGATTATCCTTACTCCATTAATGTATGCCTCTTTATATGGTAAAGGTTTATCTATCTAAACAGTGTTTTGCATTGAGCCCACCAAACTCTATTGTTAATTCTGAAAGTTACATATTCTGTTTTACTTCCTGGTGTGGGCCCAACCCAATTGTTTGAAATATGCTTACTTTTGCTCCCTTTTAAGGCTCCTTTTCTAGTAAGCCATCTGTATGTTCAGGAAATGTGTCCATTAATTCCTGTAGTCATCTTGACAACAAGCATTTTCTTGTAAGTAATGTATCTTGGGAAGAACTGGTAAGGCATGTAGCATGGCATTGCAAGGAACATGTCTCATTAAGTGAAATCTACATTTATGGTGTTAAGAATCTTTGTTCATCCAAACTAGTTGTAGTTTCAGGATCCATAATCTGTTTAAACATCACAGCCTCAGAAATTTCTATGGAAACATTCTTTTCCTGTTCGTTTGTTTGTTTGTTTGTTTGTTTTTGAGGTAGGGTCTCACTCTAGCCAAGGCTGATCTGGAATTCACTCTGTCTTCTCAGGGTAGCCTCGAACTCATGGCTTTCCTCCTATCTCTGCCTCCCAAGTGCTGAGATTAAAGGCATGCACCACCAAGCTCGAATGAAACAAAATATTTTAATAATATCAAAGAAGTTTGGAAGAATATCTATGTAATTTGAATTCCTGAAAGATAATAAAACAAAAATGAAATGAGGTATATAGTGGATATTTGATAAGATAATGGCCAAGTAATTTAAAAATAAATGAAAGAGAGAAAATGGGCACACCAGAGCCTCAAGCCACTTACAAACATACTCCAGATGCATGTGCCCCCTTGTGCATCTGGCTTACAGGGTTCCTAAGGAATTGAAACTGAATTCTTTGGTTTTGCAGGAAAGGGCCTTAAAAACTAAGCCATCTCTCCAGCCCATCATTAAAATTCTTCACATGATATGTAGGCTACAGTTATCTGCTGTCAGAAATGATTTATAGTGTTATAATTGTTATCAACACGTGCTGTGCGTGTATCCTGACTGTAACATACAAGGAGTCCTCTCAAAGCTCTCTGACACTTCATGCCTGTTCTGTGAGTCACAACAATAATTATTTTTTTCCCATTTGTTAAGACCACAATGACTTCAAATATGCAACTTAAAATAACAAACAGCCTCACCTTTATCTTAAATAAAACAACCAAAAAAAAAAAAACCCAAAAAGTTATTTACCTTGATGAGATAAGCGTATTGAATATTTTGCTGGATTAAATGCCAGGTTTAAAAAATAAAGGTTACAAAGGAAACCCAAAGAGGGTTGGCTGATAGACTCAAGGGAAAGCTCCATGATGGCAGTGGGAAACAATGGCATGAGCGAAAGGTGGACATCACCAACATCAGATGGACAATGGCAACAGAAGAGAGTGCCAAACATTGGCTATAATACCCATAAGCCTTCTCCCAACAATACAAGGCCTCCAGAAGGTGTTGATCCATAAACCTGCATCAGCTGGGAACCTAGAATTCAGAACACCTAAGTTTATGGGGGAACAATTGACTAAAACCACCACATTCCTCCCCTGGCCCCCACAAACTGATAATCAACCATGATGTAAATGATAATGCATTCAGTTCAACTTTAAAAGTCTCCATAGTATTTTATCAATACTAATGATGTTCAAACATTCCATAGTCCAAGATCTTTTCATTGTGCAATAATATAAAAAACAAACAAACAAAAACACATCATACCACAGAGTAAACACTCACACTGTAAAAGATGGCATTGGGAAGAGCAAAGAAATATTCAACAAATACAAGATTTAAAACAACCAGGGTAAACATCAAACTCTGTAGCTCCAAGATGCACAACTCTAGTCAGTTACAAATATCTAAGTCCAAAATTCTAAACCTGCAACAAGTCTCTGGAGGTCCAATTCTGCCCCTCCAGCTAGGCTACTCACAGTCCTGGAAAATATCAGATCAGGAGCTCTCCTTGGCAGCCATGTCATGGTCCCAGCATCTCCACTGGGTCTCCACTGCAATCTATGTTCATCCTCCCAGCTCTATCAGGTCTCCATGCAGGCATCCAGCCAACCTGCTTCACACTTCCCATGGCTGTTTTCAATAGACAAGACCATGCTGCAAATTCAGTGGCCCTCCCTTTCCTGCATTTCTCATGCTCCATAATATCAGGTGGAGTGCCAGTTTGTTAATCCAGGCAGTAATAAAGCAGACTTTGAAGAATAGGACACTCCTTGAGCATTCAGGCCCCTTCTGCATTCTGTCTGTTGCCTAATGCAGGGCAACTGGCCCAATCTCAATGGTTGTAATCTCTCATGTACTTACAGCTGAACAGGCAGCAGTTACAGCCCAAAGATTTCATTTTTTTCTGTGTGATATCCTTCTGCACACAATGGTATGTTTCTACAATGCAACCCTGCACAAATTCTTAGGACACAGGCATAACAACAAGCCTTTCACACAAACTGCTTCTAGTCCAATCCCAGAAAAGCTCTTTCTCACCCTCATAAGCCAAATTTAACAGTCCATAATTATTACTGAATTCAGGTCTTTCAGCTCTGACCAGAATGGTCCATCAAGCTATACTGACAGCATAGTAAGGCATCTTTTAGGCCAAGGTTACAAATACTTACATATTCCATTCAAAAATCAGCTCCAAAGGGCCAAAAGCCACACACTTAGGTGTCTAAAAGCAATGACACCACTCTCAGTATCAATTTTCCTGATGTATTCAGGTTCATATTGCTGGCAGAAAACACCTGACCAAGAGCAGCTTGTGCAGGAAAAAAAAAAAGGTCGTTTATTTTGTCTTACATGCTAGAGGGAAGCTCCATGAGGGCAGGAGCAGACAATGGCATGAGCAGAGGGGGACATCACGTCCTGGGCAACATCAGATAGACAACAGCAACAGGAGAGTGTGCCAAACACTGGCAAGGAGAAACTGGTTATAATACCCATAAGCCTATACCCAACAATATTAGTCCTGACGGAGGCATTAGTCCCCAAATGTCAATCAGCTGGGAATCTAGCATTCAGAACACCTACGTTTATGGGGGATGCCTGAATAAAACCACCACAGTGATAAATACAGTTATATTAACTTTTAATATACAAGCTCATGTAGAACATGGTCCTGACATCAATTCTATGAAAGCTGAAAATGGTGGTAACGTTACAGAAATGTGTAAGTTTAGCAGAGTTTGGTTAAGAGAGTCAAGTAATGAAGTCTTCTTTATCACATACAATGCAATGTTAAACTTTACCTGTAGATGTGGAAGATGGAGAAAGTTATGGTAAGATATTGACATAGGGGGATACATTAAACAACACATTGTCAATTTACATGAAAATAATCTTGTACTAACTATGCCACATGGGACTTGAAAAGTTAGAAGAGAGAAGTCAAAGTCTGAAGTTCAAATCACCAAAATGCTAAACTGTATTCAGATAGGAGCAAAAAGATAAGGGCAAACTACTTTCCAACCAGCTTAGAGAACTTAAAATTTTCAGTATAAAATTATATATATTTAGATAAAAATAAACAACATAATTTAAACACTATGTAATCACTTTACCTTATAAATGTATACAAGTTAAGTCAACATGTCTCAAGTATTAATTTATCTATTTTATATGCTTATTATTCAATTTTTACTATTTTAAAACATTTTCTATTAATTCATATTTCATTGCTTTTGGTCCAGGGAGAGAGTGAAGATGGTATTTGTCATGCCTTTTCTTTGGTAATATAAATTTTAGTACTTTAAATTATGCCCTGTGTATGACTTGGGTGACATCACAAAATTTTACACACACTGGGTGTTCATTTTCATGTAGTCAGGAACCTTTCTGGATGTCCTTAATTTTTTGATCTATACATTACACCAAGATGGTGTAGTTTAACTTTATATATAGTTGGGTTTCCTCTTATTTTCTATGATTAGTTTCGATATTTTGATTTTATTTGTCCAGAAAACATAATTTTAAAAAAAAACTGAGTCTTAACAATTACTTTTTTGATAGAGAGTTTGATAGGTGTAGGCCCTCTTGTACCCCATGATTGATGGTAGCTTGATATTGGAGAGTGGGCTTATGTTTGGGTATGGTTCTGACTTGTTTCCCAGCTCCAGCTATGGGTCTCATACCACTGAGGGGATCAGTTAGCCAAATCAAGAGCAGTTGGTTCCCCACCATGGCTGTGTGCCACTATTGCACTTGTGTGGGCATCACATCAGGTTATTTGTTGCTAATTAGGTTAAACAATGAGTTGCTTGGACAGATATTGGTCATTTCCCCCAGTCGCCCATGTAGCACCTTCTGGCACTAGACACGCTGACTGTCTGGGGACTGACTCTCTCCTGGCTTCCAGCCATGCCATTCCATTTTACGTGTCAGCTGCATATGGAGTCTTCAGCAATAGGGTCTTACCACCAGCCTTTGGTGGGTCATCAAGTACTCTGACAGAAGTCTGTCATGTTGTCCGGGTGCTAACTTACTCTCCGTTGGAGAATCTGCTTCTCTTTTTCAGATAGATGCAGATCCTGAGAGCTGCCCCAACATACCCCAAAAGGGGCCAGACTGAAACTAAGGACAGCTGGGGAAACAAGCAAGGGTGATGTTTTCCTGTGAACCGGATACCAGCACAAAGGGGAAGGACCAACACAGAGAAAAATCAACTCCCACCAAATCAGAGAGCCAGAGCCTCAGAGGCCCCCAACACCTCAGCACTGAAAGCAGACCAAAAATGAACCCAACATGGCTCAGGGAAATTTTGCAGAAGAGGGGGCGGAAAGAATGTCAGAGTCACATGTTGGGTCATGATATGCAGAGACATTTATCGTACCAATAACTGTGGGCTACTCCACAATGCACGACCCATTTACATCAACAAGGAGGGTCCAATGGGAGGGGGTAGATCATGGATGAGCCTAAACAATGTTACCAAACTGCCTGTATTTGCTGAAAAGAAAACTAATAAATTAAATTAAAAAAAAAAAAACTGAGTCTTCATCAGTATTATCTGTGAGTATGTTTAGTATTTGAGTCCTTGGACACTTTCCAGTATTTTCTCTTACTGATCATACCTTGACTCTAATAGGGGTTGGGTTATGATTAGTATGGACTGAGGACTTCCAAATTTGTTGATACTTCTTTTTCATCTGGAACATGCCCATCTTGGCATGTGATCTGTGACCATAATAAAGAATGTGGACTTTATGGGGTCAAGTGCTACTTGTTAGTGCTAGTTTGAATTTTTATATTCTAACTAATACTCTCGCTACTTGTTTTATCAATTATTGAGAGATGGATGTTAAAATCTCCAATTATGAGTTGTATTTAGCTTTTCTCTGATAGTTCTATGAGCTGCTGTTGAAATATTGTGAAATTTTTGTTTTAGGAGTACTGTGAAATTAGGAGGAAATTACTGTCTCACCCTTGCAGAGATGTCAGGCCATGGTTTAATGCTGTGTTAGCAGAGTCGATCATGGTTAGATCACCTGATAGAGCACATCATCCCATTTCATTGGAGCTGAGAGTCAAAAGAGAAGAAGACAGTCTCCAAGTAACAACCTCATCAGAACCATGCCCTGGTGATCAACGGTTTTCTTCTAGGTTGCACTTCATAGAGGTTTCATCACTTCACAGTCAACCAGAGGCTGGTGACCAAACCTTTCACACATGAACGTATGGACATGGGAAACATTGAAGATCCAAACTGAAACAGCTACACACTTTAGATTGCTATTTTTAAATTTTTTTTTTTTTTTTTTTTTTTTTTTTTTTTTTTGCTGTTGGGTGGAATGAAATCATTTTAATGGCACTCCATCTTTACTAATTACTTTGCTGTAAGTGTCCCACATTGATATTAGTATAGCTCTTCCTGTTTGGCTTTATTTAACTTTGTCAAAATATATAATTTTTCTTCTTCTTACTTTGATACTATCTAAGTTACTATGCTTTTGAATTTTTTTGTATATGGTATATAGTTGTGACCCATTTTTATTTTATTCACTCTATAAATACCTGTTTTAATTAAGGTACATAATATAATATTTACATGTTAGAGGTGAAACCTGGAAGGTTTTGTTTTTCATTTTCCAATCTTTTCATGTTTTTTTGTCTTCTCATCTCTAGATGACTTGAATATTTGGACAAGCTTTATGTGTGTGTGTGTGTGTGTGTGTGTGTGTGTGTGTGTGTCTGCATGCATGTGTACCCACTTAATACATCCTAAGTATTCACTTATAGAAACTCCCTATATTCTCTTCATCATTATTTTATGTAAACCCAGTTTTCTTTCTTGTATTATTTTCTTACTGCTGAGTGTGACTATTCTTTAAATTTCCTTTGCTGTGTAGGTCTGAAGGCTAACATTTCTTTCATCATTTTTGTTGTTGTTGTTGTTGTTTTTGTTTTCTGAGGTAGGGTCTTACCCTAGCTCAGGATAACCTGGATTTCACTATGTAGTCTCAGGGTGGCCTTTAACTCATGGCACTCCTCCTACCTCTGCCTCCCAAGTGCTAGGATTAAAGGCGTGCTCCACTATGCCCTCCTTCTTTTATTTTCTGAATAGTTTGCATAGCTTCAATTACACTTTTAAATATTTTATTTATTTATTTGTAAGCAGGGAGAGGTATATAGAGAGAACAAGAAAAGAGAGAGACCAAAAAAAAAAAAAATGGGTATGCCAGGGCCTCCAGACACTGCAAATGAACTCCAGATTCATGTATCACGTTGTGCGTCAGGTTTATGTGGGTAATAGGGATTGTACATGGTGTGTCAGGCTTTCTAAGCAAATGCCTTTAACTGTGGAGTCATCACTCCATCCCCTTCATTGACTCTTTTTAATGATGGTATTTTCATGATAAAAATTTCCTCCTTGAGCTGGACTTGATGGCACACACCTTTAATCCCAGCACTCAAGAGGCAGAGGTAGGAGGATCACTGTGAGTTTGAGGCCACCCTGAGACTACATAGTGAATTCTAGATCAACCTGGGCTACAGTGAGGCCTTACCTTGAAAACCCAAAACAAGTAAAATAATTTTTTGTTAAAAATCCTTTTTGGAAGTTTTTTTTTTTTTTTTTTTTTTTTTTAACCTCAAGAACTTTAAAGATATTCTACTCTCTTCTGCTTTCTATCAAGGTAGGTTACAGGATTTTTTTTCTTTAACCAATCAAAAGGTACTTTTCTCATCTGTTTCAAGCAATTTGATTATGTTATAATCTTGGTGTAATTTTCTTCATCTGTCTTTTATTTAAACTATATTTAGTTTCTTCCCTTTTAAGTTTATGAGTTTTATAAGATTTATAACCATTTGCCATTATTGCTATATTTTTTCTCTTCTGTACCATCTCAACTTTGAGAACTCTAATTATATGTAAATCATGTTATTTTAAATTTTCTCTTAACTTATTCTACTAGTTATTTTGTCTTATATAATGGATTCCTTTTAGCAAAATTACTATTCTTATAAATTCAAGTTTATTTTAATATGTCTTACTCTATTGCACATTATTCACTATTAGTATACATTTTATCTCATGTTTTGTTATTTACTTCACAGACATTTCATGCAGTTCTTTTTATACCTCTCATAAGTCTACTTAACTTTCAACATATTGAATATATTTGTAATAACAACCTTATTTATTTATTTATTTTGGTCTCCTGACTCCACCATTCTGGTTTGATGGATCTATTTTCTGTGATCCTGCATGACCTAACAGTTTTTATTTTATATGGCATATTATGCTTGACATTTTATTTTTTGTTTTACATCCCCTTACAGCCTTATAATTTCATTCCTGGAAGAAATTGTGTTTCTGGTGATAGACTGTTCCTTTCTCTGCTAACATTAAGTTTTGGTAGTGGTGCTCACTTTGTCTGATTGTTCTCTTCCTCTGAGGCATTACGCTTCTCCTTGCCCTCTTCAGTTTTTCCTGAGTTAGGATGCTCGTAGTTTTCCTACTGGCAACAAGCACTATTCTTACCCTCTGAAATCACAAGGGACTTTACTATCAGCCATTTTGAGCATCAGTTTCCTCAGCCTCTAAGTTTTCTTACAATGATGAATGATTAGAACTTGGTTGCAGACTTGCAATATATTCTACTGGTCTCTGAAATGCACTCTGTTTTTCAAATGAGCAATCTTGTCTTCCTGGTTTTGATCCATTTCTTCAGTGACATTTCCTTCTTTATAACGTAGGCTGAAGGCACTTTTAGTATGCTACAACACAAATTCCTCAATGTTATCTATTTTAGTTTTCATGCTACAAAAGTATAAAGCTTTTCACTTACTAATATTTTAACAGCCACTGTTTTTTTTAATTAAAAACATACTTTGTATGGACACATCATATGTTGGTACCATCTTTTCTGTTCTTCCTGCCCCCGTGGTGGGGTTGCTCCTATTCCCCATGGGGTTTTGGGTTATGATCTGTGAGAACAGCAGTCAGTTTGGGGGGAAGGAGACAATGCCTCTGGTTATGGTGTTCCAAACACTCTTTCTTCCCCCTGTTCTGCAAAAATCCCTGAGCAGTGTTTTGTGTGTTGTAAGTCTACTTCAGTGATAAGCTCTCAGAAGCTTCTGGATCTCTGCTTTCCTATGGGTTATTATCCCCAGGGTCTGTCTCCTTCTCCCTGGTGCAGATCGTTGGGCTCACCATGGAAACAGCTCTTGCTCTTCTCCCCACTTCCTCTGTCTTTTAGGCTGGGCCTTTGCTGAGGTAAGTGGGGTAGCTTATCTCCTTGGGTCTTGCTATCTTCTGAAGAAGAAAAACAGATTCTCCCATGGAGAATGATGTTGGCAAAGGTTAAACGGGAACAGCATTATTAATTTAGAAAGATTAGGATGGATGTAGCCCTCTTTTAGCCAAAGGCTAGTGAAGCCTCCTCATTAGAGATCTTTGTTACCGTAGCATTTTTACCTGGTTGCTGGTTCCAAATATGGGTTCCTTGCCAGTAAGCAGATCTCTTTGCCAACCAGAAAGCCACTGGTTGCCCTCCAAGGCAGTGTGCTAGCACTTCATTGAAGGGTACATCTTCTCAGTCTGGTTGCTCAAACTGCTGTTGGTCACTTTTCCCCAGGACCTCATGTAGGGCTTTCCGATACTAGATGGCCAGCCATCTGGGGACTGGCTCTCTCCCGAATACCAGCTGGGTCACTCGGTGTTCTGTATTGGTAGCATATGATGTCTTTCTCAAAGGTCTTAACTTTTACCTGAGGTGGGCAATCAAGTGCTTTCACAGAAGCTTGTCTTGTTTTGAGGAACTTGTAGGTCACTGATCAACAGCTCAAGGTGGGTAGCACTAATTTCTGGTTCTGGGAGTTAATCTATCTTTGAGGAGAAAGTTTCTATGATACATGTTGACTTTAGATTTAGTTTCACGTTTATTTTTTCCAACCTGCCCTTCCACTCCCCCAAGCACTTCCATCCCTACTGTGTGGGCCTCAAGTTGCCTGTCAGGTGTGCCAGCACTTCAAGCTGGTCCAGGTTAGCAACCACAGATGTATGACAATGTGTGGCATTTGTCTTTCTGTGATTGTGTGTGTTTGCTGAGTATGATCTGTTCCAAGTCTATTTTCCTATAAATTACATTTTATCATATCTCACTGTTGTGTATAATTACATTGTATAAATATACCACAACAACATTATCTATTGGCCTGAACTTGGGCTCTTAGGTTGATTCCAATCCTTAGCTGTTACAAATTGAGCAGCTATAAACATGGATGAGCAAATCTCTCTATAATGAAGAGGGGAATTTTTAGGGGAGATGCCCAATAAAGGAATGACTGGGTCATCTGGTAGCTCAATTTTCATCTTTTCCAGGAATATATATTGATTTGCATGCTGCTTGTAAAAGGGTGCATTCCCACCGACAGTAAATGAGAGTTCCTTTTTACACACATCCTCACCAAAATTGATTGTCATTTGATTTTCTTTTAATGATTGTCACCCTGACTACAATATGATCGAATCTTATAGTTGTTTAAATTTGTATTTCACTGATGGCTAAGGGTCATTTCCTTAATTGTGTGTCAGCCATTTGTATTTCTTCCTGTGAAAATTTCCTATTCAGTCTCTATGCCCTTTATGGAGTAGGCTGTTTGTCTTTCTAATGTTTTGTCGATTGAGCTCTATGTAGGTTCAAGTTATTAGGCCTCTGTCATTGGTATAGCTGGCAAAACAAAATACTCCCCATGAGTTTCAAGATCATTTTTATCTCTATGAAGAATGATGCTGGGATTTTTATTGGTATTGCATTAAATCTCTATATTGCTTTTGTTAGAATTGCCATTTTCGCAATATTAATTCTATGTATCTAGGAGCACAGGGGGTGTTTCCATCTTCTCATATACTTCCACATTTCTTTTTTGAGGGTTTTTATGCTTTCATTTTGTAGATATTTCATGTCCCTGGTTAGTGTTATTCCAAGGTATTCAATTTGTCTGTGGCTATTGAAAATAGGACAGCTTCTCTGATTCCTTTCTCTGTGTATTTTTCTTTGGCATATAGAAAGCCTATTGATTTTTGTATGTTGATTTTGTATACTACACTTTGCTGAATAAATTAATCACCTTTGGATGTCTTGAGGTGGAAACTTTCAGCTCACTTATGTGTAGGGTCATATAGTCTACAAGTAGGTCTAAATTGACATTTTCCTTTCCAACTTGTCTTCCTTTTCTATTTTCTCCTGTCTCAGTGCTTGGGCTATGGTTTCTAGTACAGTATCAAAGGGAAGTGGTGAGAGTTGGCACCACTGTCTTGTTTCTGATCTCAGTAGGAATTCATTGATTCTTTCCTTATTACGTATTATCAGGGATTTCAGTGCTTTATATATAACCTTTATTGTATTGAGATATAATCCCTCCTCTCCAGTGTTTTGGTCAAAAAGTGATATTGTATTTTGTTGAAGGCTTTCTCTGCATCTATTAAAATAATCATGCATTTCCTGTGATTAAGTTTACTCATGAAGTGTATTACCTTGACTTATTTCCATATGTAGAACCCTTCCTGCAGCCCTAATATGAAGTCTGCTGGAGAAAGGGGAACAATGATTTGATGTGTTGTTGAATTTAGTTTGTGAGTATTTTACTCAGGATCTTTGCATCTAAGTTCATCAGGGATATAGGCCTATCATTTTCTTTTCTTGTCTCTGGTTTTGGTGTTAAGGTGATTATATCTTCTTAAAAGGAATTGGGGAGCTTTCCCTGTTCCCTAATTATGTGAAACAATTTGGGAAAAACTGGTTTCAGTTATTAAATGAAGATTTGATAGAATTCAGCTGAGAAGACACCTGATCCTGGGCTTTTCATTTTGTGGATGTCTTTGATTAAATTTTCCATCTGGATGTGATAGGTTTGTTTAGGAGGTTTAGTCTGCTCTTAATTTAGTTTGGCAGGTGGTATGTGACTAGGAATTCCTTCATTAAATCCAATTTATCCAATTTTGTGGAGTAAATGCTTTAGAAATATGTCCTGATGATTCTTCCAATTTCATTGATGCCTGCCGTGACCTCTCCCTTTTCATTTCTGATTTTGTTAATTTGAGCCTTCTCTCTTTTGTTTTTTTTTTTCTTGATCAAATTGGTTAGGGGTTTGAACCAGCTTTTTATTTCCTCAATTTTCTTGTTTTCTTGGTTTTTAAACTTTCATTAATTTCTGCTTTTATCTTGATTATTTCTTTCCATCTATAGCTCTTAGTGTTGTATTGTTCTTGTTTGCCCAATGCCTTTAGGTGGATGGTTAGGTTATTAATTGGAGATCTCTCTGTCTTTGTTATGAAGGCATTTATTACTGTGAATTTTCTGCTTTGGATTGCCTTCGTTGTGTCCCATAAGTTTTGGTATATTGTGTTTTCATTGTTCAATTTGAGAAATTTTACAATTTCTGCTTTGATTTCTTCCACAAGCCATTCATTATTGAAAAGTGTGTTGTTCAGTCTTGGTCTTGATGTGTCTCTTGTTGTTAATTTCTAGCTTTAAATCATTATGATCTGCTAGGATCCAGGAAGCTATATAAATTTCCCTGAATTTATAGAGGCATATGTTATGGCCTAATGTGTGACATAGTTTGGAGATGGTTCTGTGAATTCCTGAGGAAAATGTGCATTCTGTAGACTTGGGATGGAATGTTCTGTAGATGTCTCTTAGCACTAGATGATTTACGGTGTTGTTGAGCTCTATTATCTCCCTGTTGTTCTACTGTTTGGATGATCTATCTATTGATGGTAGTGCAGTATTAAAGTCTTTAGCTATGACGGTGCTGGGGTTTATTTCTATTTTGCTGTCAAGTTGGTTTTGTTTTATAAACTGAGGTGCTCCTGTGTTTGGATAATATGGGTTTATGATTGTGAGGTCCTCTTGATGAATCTTTCCCTTGATGAGTAAGAAGTGACCTTCTTTGTCCTTTTTGATTTCTTTTAGTTTGAAGTTTATTTTATCAGATATTAATATAGCCACACCCACTTGTTTATTTCCATTTTCTTGGAATATCATTTCCATCCTTTCACCCTGAGGAAGTACCTGTCTTTAGTGATGAGGAGGGTTTTCTTGAAAACAGCAGACAGAAGGGTCCATTTTTCTGTTTCATCTTGTAAACTTGCATCTTTTGATGAGGGAGTTAAGACCATTAATATTTAAGGTTATTACTGAATTCAATTTAATCCCTGAAATACTGGGATGATTTATGGGGTTTGGTGGTTTCTTGGGATTTGTACTTTTTTGAGCCTGATCGATCTAGTTTTGGTTATTGTGATCTCCTTCTTGTTAAACTGTTGAGATCATTTGTTTCACTCTTCTGTGAGGAATATTCCTTGATTACTTTATATATTTTGTCTGTTTGGACTATTTTGTGTAGAAGATTTTTGTTTACATGAATCTATCATTGTTGAGAAGATAGGGTAACACTAATTAGTTGTACTTTTCAGCATTTTCACACTATGTTTAGTAATATAGTAGATAAATCATCCTGAATCAATATATTAAAATATATGATTGATATATCAGTTTGAAATCTAAGTATATTGAAATGACAAAATTTATTCAAATATTATTGGAATTAATATATATGATTATTCTGATATTATGAATACTCTATTCACAGGCATCTTTTAAATGTTTATGTTATACATTGCTTTTTCATAAATATGCATTATCATTATACATGTGTTTCACTGTGACATTTCCATATAAAATACTGTTATTCGATATGAAAGTATGCTTGTTTTTTTAGATCTTTCATATAAAATCTTATTTTTAAATAAATTGTATGTTATTTTTAAATGCTATTAAAATAATAAGTCACCATCAGTTAGGAGATAGAGCTTTGATGCTGATGTCTAGATTACTGCAGTAGCTTGGAATAATAAAACAAGAATCATCAAAACAGACCTCATGTTGATAATGCTTAATAACTGATGGGGCCATGACAGCATCTCAAACACTAGAAAACATGAATATTCATTCGGATCAACTGTGACATCAGAATGAAGCTTCAAGGGTATGCCCTTTCCAGTCTTTGACTTCAGAATAGACAGTTGTGTCAAAACATTAACAAGTTGTGATAGGAATCTCACCTGATTCTTTCTGGCTTTGAAATTATTATCCAATTTTGGAATGGGAGGTTGAACTTGTGAGTAGAATATTAGTAAATAAGCTAAGAAATCAATAACCAGAAGCAAGTTCAGAAGCTGTTATGTTGGTCTAGTTTAAAGTCAACCATGGTTGTATTGACATAATTTTGAAGTAGTAAAGTCTGCTTGAAGAGTTCTATTTCTTTAGGTTAGTTTTCAGTTCATCTTTATGAAGGACTATGAAGAAAAGATTTCACACTTTCCTTATCCAAATGGCATATGCCAGTACCAACAGCTTTTTGTTGCTAAATATATTAAAATAGTTTTCAACAGATATCAAACCAATATGTATACATTTATAATTAGACTTTCATTGTTAGTGCGTATAAAGATGTATACCTGCCATGGTTAGATGGAGAGTAATGACAATAATCCCTATAGTTTGTGAGAATATGGCCCTACATGAAGCAGTTGATTCCAAGTCAAAGAAGGAAGCTGAAAATGATGGCAGGGACTGGGGTGATAACATTACTAAAAGCAGCAGCAGTATGAGGAAGTAAGTAGCCTCTTGCAGCTACAAAGGGCAAGGAATGCCAGAAACTTCTAACCAGAAGGCAGTTCTGACAACTTCAGGTTAATCCATTGAAACTAACTTAGATAATAACTTCTAAGATTAGAAGATATTTTTAATGCTGTATGAGGGCTGGAGAAATGGCTTAGTGTTTAAGGTCTACAAAGCCAAAGGACCCAGGTTCGGTTCCCCAGGACACACATAAGCCAGATGCACAAAGGGGCACACATGCCTGGAGTTTGTTTGTAAGTGGTCCAAAGCCCTGGTGCACCCATTTTCTCTCTCTCTCTCTCTCTCTCTCTCTCTCTCTCTCTCTCTCTCTCTCACTGCCTGCTTTTTCTCTCTGTCTCAATTAAATAAATGAAAATAGAATATTTTAAATGCTGTACAAAATTCCTAAGCTATGGAAATGTGTTATAACTTCAACAATAAGAATTCATCAATGGAGCTGGAGGATGGCTTAGTAGTTAAAGTGCTTGCCTGCAAAACCTAATGACCTGAGTTCAGTTCCCTAGTACCCAGGTAATGCCAGATTCACAAAGTGGTGCATGCATCTGGAGTCTGTTTGCAGTGGCTGAGTCTCTGGCGTACCCATCCTCTCTCTCCCTTTCTCTCTCTCTCTCTCTCTCTCTCTCTCTCTCTTTCTCTTTTTTCTCTGCTTGGAAATGGATAAATAAATAAATATATAAATGAAAGAACTCATTTTTGGGTTATTACATTATATTCCAAAATGCATTTTTTAAGAAAAAACAGCCATTTATCTAATAGCCATGCTTACTTTAGTTCATGTTTTATGTCATATTTTTGTTCCTCATTGTTATACTGCTGCCTAAATAGAAAATCCTAATATCTATTTTTCTAAGTATAAAATTATATTATTGCCAAACCAGTACAATGAAAGCTTTCCATTAAAAATCAATTCTAAATTGCTAAGATTTTGTGATAAGTGAAAATCATATTTGAAACAATGAGACTATATTCAATGTTAAATATTAAACATTCCAGAACTTTCTGAGCTCATCTTTATAGCATCATAACAAGGCTGTTGGAACTATGTCCATACTCAAAACACATTGAAAAGTCACAAATTTTTCATCCTTTAATTGAATATAATGGGAAAATATTAATATAAATGTTTCCCTGAACTTATTTATAGTATCAAAATTTAGGAATGAAAATATGCCTGGAGTTGGGAGATTCAGGACTCCAAGGCTCATATAAATTAAGAAGAATTTTCTAAGAATCCAACTTATTTTAAGGATAAAAAGTATAGTGTGTGGCTATAAAGTAATTGGATATGCTTGCCTTCTGTGGCAGCTATAAGAAGCTGTGATGGGAGTGAGAACTTTGCAGGTTGGTGAAACCAAACATTGGTTTATCTCACTAGATAGACCTTCTAAATGTTGCTTTGGACAATTGTGTACAGCCTGAAGATAAATTGTATATAGAAGTGCCAAACATTGCATGGAATTGAATTCTAGACTGTTAAATGATTTATAGTTCTTTGCCTTTGATCCAGTAGACCGTATAATTTGCCAACCCCCACAAAATTGTAGCAAGATAATATCAATGGCAGTGACCTCTGTGAACCCATATAGTCAACTAAGATTTTTGAATTTAGCTGATGTGTTTTGTCGGTACATTAAAGATTCTCCCACTCATTAATTTCACTCGAGTTAATCATATAATGCATAAACCTACTGTGACACAAATTGTAAAAAAATCTATGAAGACTAACTCATAAATTCTCAAAAAGTGCCCCTCAGATCATTTTCATAAGACTCAGTAGGCGTGTGGTGCAAATTTTTAAAAGTGGTAACAATACATCTTTAATTTTAAAAATATCCTTAGGCAATGCCAAGATATTCTCCTTTTTCAATTGTTGCACTACTGTGCCTTCTTAAACAAAATGTCTTGGATGTGGTTTATTAGGAAGCGTTTATTAGACATAGATTTGCTAGTAAGATGGGTTAGCAAGAAAGAATTATCAGCTCACTAGCTCTGTCAAAGCAAACAGCAGGCTTCACACTTTGATTTCTTTCAAGTTTCTAGGCATCTAAGATAATAGTGTCATCACTTTATATTTTTAGGTTTTCAAGTTAAGCTCTTGAAAGGTTGCTTTGAAATTTAAAGTTTTTTTTTTTTGTTTTAATCTCATTGTTTATACCATTTGCTGAGTACATGTTTCACCAAGTCCATCCTTGCCCTTGTCTATTCAACTTTGAGGAGCAGACATAACATCTCAGCAAACAGAGGTGCAAGGAAGTGACCAAAATTACTCTTCCTAAATCAGTCACTGAATTTTCCTTTCTGTGTCTGTGTGTTTTGTGTGGCATAGTCTGTGTGAGGTGTGCATGTACAGTGTAGGTGCGTGTGCTTGCAGAAGCATGTGTACTATGTGCCCATATCTAGAGATCAGGTCTGCCCTCTGTATTGCTCTGCTGCAGTATTTCTTTGAGCTAGAGTCTATAATTCTGCTATTTTTGTTGTTGTTGTTTGTTTGTTTTTACAAACCAGCAAGCCCTAGCAGTTCTGCAGTCACTGCTGCCTCCCACAGGACTGGGTTACAGGCATACATGGACATGCCCAGTATTGTTGGGGGGGGGCGGTCTATATGCTTTTGTTTTTGAATACTTGAAATTAAATTCATGATAGCTCAGGCCTTGTCAGGACCTCATGCTTGCATGACAAGTACTCTTGCATGTCGAGCCACCTGGCCACTGAATTATCCTTTTAATTTGCTAACAAAATCCAAATCATGTGACTTGATTAAATCCTCAATCTTATTATTACATCATTCATTTGTTTGTTTGGCTGGTCTGTCTTTCTGGCTTTCTTTGTTTCTTTGTTTGTTCTTTCTTTCTTTCTTTGTTTGTTTCTTTGTTTGTTTGTTTCTTTCTTTCTTTCTTTCCTTCTTTCTTTTTTGTTTTTTGTTTTTCTCAAGGTAGGGTCTTGCTCTAGCCCATCCTGACCTGGAATTCACTCTGTGGTCTCAAGGCGGCCTTTTGAACTAACTGCAATCCTCCTACAAATGCCTCCTGAGTGCTGGGATTAAAGACACACTACAACACCTGGCTCCTTCATTTAGTATCTTGAAATTTTAAGGGGATAAACATCATTTGAGTCCATATTTACATAAAATATACTGAGATGATATAATATATGCAATCTGCCTGTTATGTAATCCTCAATAAAAAATTACTTTATTTTAATGGTCCATACAACTAAAATAATAAATATTATACACAGCGGCATTTAAGAATAACTACTAGAAAACATTATCTATATCTAGGATAATGTTCTCAAGAAAATTATTCATAAATTACCTTTCACAATAAAAATTTCATCATGAAATTATTTGATATCATTGTTTGGTATAATTGTACACACAGTCACAGGCAAACACTTATCAAAGACTGAAGACATTTATTGTTAAAAAGCTACCATAAGTCTCTTTTAAAACTAAAAAGTCTAGAAACTTTTAGATGAGCCATAAAGCTCCAATTAATTTGGCAGTGACTGACGCCCCTCCATATAGCTCTCAAATGATGACATTCAAGGTCACATACTTCCTGAAATTTTCTTACTACTGCATATAGATGGTACTTGGGTGCTTTCAATTTTTTTCTACTTTTGTTAATGAATCTGCTTCTTTCAATAACAAACTTGGGAAGACTTTAAGTAGAAATTATTCCTAGATGATATACTTCTGAAACTTTTATAGTGTTTATAGGAATAAATTCGATATGGTAACTTACTGATGAATTTATAATCAACCTATCCCTTTGAACATGTTATCTTAATAGAATTTATGAGAACATTTGTCTGTTTGAGCCACTGGGTTTACCAAAACATGGTTACAAATAAGTATTATAGGTAAAGAAGATAATACATTAACATTTGAAAAAAAAATCCTTTAGAAAAATAAACACACAAGTGCACATTTACATTTAAATTGTGTTGAGATATTCAGAAGCTGATTCTGTGTTCCATGGGTGTGAGGACTACAGGAAAATTCATGTTTCTGTACTGTGTTGTACTTCACAGATCTGGCATTTCATACATCTTAAAGGCTTCCTTAAGGGCAGCTCTCACCAGCATGTGCTCATGTTGCTTCTCTGGGCCACTGTGGGTAATTCTCATAACTCTTTCACTCCATACCTCTGATAGCAATCTATAATTAATGATAGGGTTTCCCCATGTAGGTAAGCCTTTCTTTGTGTTCCAGGATGATCAGTTGAGCGGCTCACGTCCTCTCTGCCTCTACCCCTTCAGGCATGTACTACCATGCCCTATGTCTGATCACTGATCTACGATGTTCCTACTGTAGTTGCATTGAGCTATAGCAACATAAAACTATAAAGTTGGTAAATAAGCATATAGATTGTGATTGTTCTTTGACTTCCCTAGTTCTTGATATACACAGGAATGGTTTGTATTTAACTCATTTCATCTTACCATATGTCTTATATATCATCATGAGATGACTCATGAGCATTTCAAGCACTGTAGCTCCCTGGCATGCATAGGGATATGATCTCAGAATTCACTGATGCCTGAAACCATGGCTAGTATAACACACTGTCCATGCTGTTTTATTCTGTGGCCTACAATGTTGTCATATATCATGAGAGTTAATTTGTCCTTATTTGTTTTCTGCCCTTTTGTTATGACTAGTATTACACTTAAGTAAAATAGACGTTATTTGAACACGTCAGCTTTGATACTGGAGGAGTGGTCTATACTGAAGACAAGTAAGTGACAGACAAGCGGCTGGTAAGTAACCAGTATGGGAGAACCAGGGGAAAGGTCATTCATGCCATGGACAAGACGGAACTGGACAGCAAGTGATTTCCTTAAGCTACTCAGAATGGCACAGAAATTTTTAAATTATAAATTTATGAATTATTATCATTGTAATTGTGAAAAATTATGAATTATCTCTGTAATTTTAGATTTATCTTTTCAGAATCTAATTGATCCTCAGATTTAAAACTTCATAAGCAAGACCATGTAAAAATGATGACTATCATACCAAAAAAATGTGTGTATATACCAAAAATGTAATGGGATATTGTCTTTTCTGGATACTGATCTTTTCAACTTCTTCTTTATATTTTATTCACAGACAAAATTTGTTATTGTTAATTTGCCATCCTGTCATTTCTTGTACTTCCTATATTGGGGAGCCTTCTTTCTGCTCCCAGGTCACGTGTGTTCTATTGGCCTTCCACTTCTGCTAAACACCATTTAAATGAAATTTTAATAAGCTCTCTCTCTCTCTCTCTCTTACACACACACACACACACATATATGATCCACAGGGGAAAACATGTTATATTTGTCTGACATGAGACATTTTATAATATGTACACTTCTTGCATTTGAGTGGGACAAACAAGAAATCTTTATTGCTACAATTCATTTCTGCTTAACTCTATGAAAGAATTTAATTTTAACATTTAGCTGAAATACCATGAGAAAGAAGAGACAATGACATTTCCTTCAAATTACAATGCTATTAGTAATAAGGATTTCCTAATATTAAGGAAGAAAGACTTATGAGAGAGAGGCTCTTAAAACTCTCCCCACAGTGTCTTAGTGGTTAAGACTAAGGCACTTGCCTGCAAAATCAAAGGACCAAGGCTTGATTCCCTAGGACACATGTAAACCAGATGCACAAGGTGATGCTTCCATCTGGAGTTCATTTGCAGTGGCTAGTGGCCATGGCATGCCCATTCTCTATTTACCCGACTCTCTCTCTCTGTCTCTCATAAATAAATAAGTAAAATCTTTCTAAAGAACGTTTTTAAAAAATCTCTCCACAAATATTGACTTGAAGTAGACACAAGGAAGGAAATTTGTAGATAGATAGATAGATAGATAGATAGATAGATAGATAGATAGATAGAGTGTATATTTTATTGGTACCCCTTCATATCAGAAATTATTACTTGTCAGTGTGTGAGAACGTGGACATGCATGTGCCATGGTGCATATGTGTAGGTCAGAGGAGTGCCTCATGTGTTGGTTCTCTCCTTCTACCTCCTTTGAAATATGCCCAGCTATTGTTGACCACTGCATGTATCAGGCTAGCTGGCCCTTGAGCTTCTAGGAGATTCTCCTGTTTCTGTTTTACCTGGCATTACAAATGCTCTTGTTACTGTGTTTAGCTTTATGTGTACTAGGGAGCCAAATTCAAATACTAAAACATGCACTGTAATTCTTTATACATTGAGCCATCTCAAAAGCCCCAGAATATATCTTTATTACCCAAAATTTTATCTGCTTTCTGGGAGACATAATTAGGTTGGAAATGAACCAATAACAACTGGAAATATAGAGCATGTGTAGGGAAAAGTGTTTGATCAGCAGTACCATATGGAAAAAAAAAAGCCATTAAGATTTAAAAATAAAATAAAACAATTGCACACCTGAATAACTTCAAATCTTTCAGTTGCTGAATGTAAACAACCTGTTGATTATCTGTCATAATCTAGGTAAATGTCCCAGTGTAAAAACCTCACAGTCTATATAGGATAAAACCTATTATATAATAAAATATAATATTATATTATTATAATGTTATATTATAATTATATATATTATATTATAGTATTCATTAAAACTTGTTTTCTAAAGATGAACAGTGAGGAACATTCTTGATCTGATTCCATAGAAAATTTCCATTTTGTAAACTTGATATGTGATTAGGAAAATACATTTACCATTGAGCCATGTCGATCTTTCTCTCCCTATCCTTTCTCTTTTCCTTTTCTCTTATCCTGTCCATCTCTTACTCTCTAAATATATCTGTCTTATATATTACAAAACCGAACAGATTATATTTTTAATGATAGTTGACTCAAATGTCATGAAGGATATCCCAGGCTATGTACAAGGTGAATATAAGCTTTAAAAAGTGAAATGCAAATACTTTATGGCATAATAGTGAAATTCATAGTTAAGTTTTCTTGTATGCTCTTTCAGTCAGTGAAAAATTTATCTTGGAGTAACAAGACATAACTGAGCAAATGATTAAAACAATGTGCTCATTTTTCCTATCATTCTAAAGAAGACAGGAAGTCAGTAGTTTGGGGCTAGGACAATGATTGTGGCTGCACTCTTGCCTTGTGTTTGTACAAGGTTTGTTCCACCCATTGCATGTAGACAACTAGGAGAAGACAGACCACACAAAAAGCTCAATGATCCAATCACTCCTGATCCAATCGAGATGCTGTGCTGGAAGCCTTATTGAATGACTTCTGGTGAGAAAACTGAAGTGAATATCTCCATCACCTTTTTAAGGAATGGAGAATGGTATACTTCTTCAGCCAGGCTTAACCATCCTCATAAAAGCAGTTTTGTCTTTACCTGTGCAGGGGAAAGTAGATATTAGGATTTATAAGAATTTTAGCCACTGAGTCTCCTTACAAAACATTTAAGAAATGGTGGCATTTAGAACAGCAGTCTAACATTTGCCTGGCTAAGTCACCTCTCTAACCTTACTAAGCTTCCTGGAAATGATCAGACTCTTGTTCCTCAATGGGGATTTAACCCCACTTCTGTGGTTCACAATTCTGTGTACAGAGCAGTGAAATTGCACTGAAAAGAAAGCAGCTAGCAAGAAACTGGGGGAGTATTATAGAGAGCTTTGCTCTTAACCTTTATAGAGAAACAAATATTGAAACCAATTATCTCCGTTTGGATAAAGAACAAAACATTGTTTTTATGGGAAAGGAAATTGCCTAAAACCTTTGGAATACATTTCCATTATCTTAGCTATTGTCAGGTTCAACTGAACTTTTCTATGTGGTCCCATATCTGAATCCCAAGCCAGTACTGTCTAATGATTTCTTACCTGATCCTATGAATTTCATCCTGATTTCTTCCCATAAATAATTTTCAGTTGATTTTGTGATGAATTTTTTTTACTAAAATCAGACTCTGATAAATAATAGGATATTTAATGTTTCCATGGAAACAGAGTTTTCAAAATGTGTCCTGATTATGATCTGGCTTATTAGTAATATCACTGGACTTTTAAAAAGGCTTTCCTGATTCCAGTATTAGTCACAGAATAAGGAAATTGTCAAATACACATATGTAAAGATATGAACCTACATTTCCATGTTTGATGTCCAGAAAAAATATACACTTTTGTGTGTATTATTTCAAAATAAAAATTTCAACCAACATTCACTTATTCTTGCAAACAGATAGAGTTGGCAAAGAGAATTTGAAATTTATGTAGAAAGCAGGCTTTCAATGTGACAGCATCAGAGTTATTTCAAAAATAAAACTATAAGTTTAGGCCTCAGCAGTAAGTTCTTAATGAGTTCCTTTACACAATTAGGGAATGAAGCATATCATAGATTTTTTTTAATATTTTGACTATTTATTTATTAACAGGCAGACAGAAGTGAGATGGAGAGAAAATGAGCATGCCAAGGTTTCCAACCATTGCAAATGGACTCCTGGGGCAAAGATCAGTTCATGCGTCTGGCTTTAGGTGGCTACTGGGGAATCAAACCACGTTCATTAGGATTTGCAGGCAAGCACCTTAACTGCCGAGCCATCTTTCCAACCACACCATCTATCTTAACATGTTCCATGTGGAGAATAAGTCAATGAAGCCCATTTGTCAGTAGTACAATTATGATGCTGCAATACCTACTTGTGAATAGACTACTCACTGGAAATACGTTTTCTTCAGCATCTACTATTCAGTGCATCTCTTGGTTGTCAAGTGTAGTAGGTAGAAGAAAAACAATTTACAGTCAGCACTTCCATTATCTCTGTCTTTTTTACAAGGAATTGGCTACCTAGGTACTTCTCCCTGCGGCTCAGTGTCAGAGCCTCAGTCCAGGAGCAGACACAGTGGTAAATTGAATATGATCCGAAGTCAACATTTCTGGCACAATTTATAAGTGCTTGGGAAGGCCAGGAAAAGGAGATCAATATCAACTGTATTTTTGTTGGTGGGGGGGGGAGTTGACAGATACAAAGTGGCTCTGGGGGATTACCAATGTTGGCCTTGGCAGGGACGGCAAAAGTTCTCTTTATTGAGAAAAACAGCATTGGCAATATGACTTCTGTTTACTCTTGTAAAATATAACTTAAAAATAAAATTCAAGTCTTTACTATTATTGTAGAGGCATAAATATGAGACATGGACAGACATTGGAAATTATCCACAGCACAATAAAAACACCATTAAATCTCTGTCCCATACTTAACTTCATGTTAGGAGCACTGGGTTAGTAAAGCCAGGTTAAATTATGAACAGAAAGGAGTATAACAATTATTAAATTTAAGCCTATGCTTGAGAAACTGAGGCAAAAGTATTATTGAGTCCATGGGCAGCCTGTATTATATGGCAAAGCAATGTCTCCAAAAACAAAACAAAACAAACAAAATAACCAATCCAAGAAACAAGTACAGGCTTTTAAATGAGGGGAAGGATAGTTAATAATGTAAACATAATGCACGTCCAGGTACAGAAGAAAAAGGATGCTCTGCCAACATGTCTGAGATGCTTAGGAACCAAACTATTACATGTGGGCATTGCTAGGTATGCAACTTGTCTCAATTCAGTTCTAAATATGAAGGAAAGTTAATGTTGGCCTTGTTCTAATTCTATAGTATCCTAAGATAGATTTTCAACTCCACAAGGCTGAGGAGGCTACTGACATGACAAAGAGATAAAAAGAAAAAGATGTAATTTTTATAAGTCTGAACATTGAGAAATTCTGTTTGTTGTTTAGTTAAAATAAAAGTAGATGTAGAATGTTGATTAGTGATTAATAATGTTATGTAAGGAACTTACACATCCAACATGCACAAGAATGCTATACATATAACTTACCATCTCAGATATAAAATAATGATATTCAAAGTCAGTATGTTGAATAGTAGACAAAGCCTCTATGAAATTACATTAAATTTATATTGCACATATTTTGACAGGATTTACAGCTATTTCTGTCACAAATGCCAGGGTACCTACAAAAGCACTTCTTTGCTTAAGTTCATGAAAAAAAAAATCAATTCCTATCCAGATGCTTGAAATTTTTAGCAATTACCTAACAGACAACAGAAGTTTATGTTTAAAATTATTTGGGAAACCATACATCATGTTATAAAGCTTAATTTTCTGAATGTTAAAGCAAAACTTGGGAAACTAATTTTACCTCATCTTATTAAAATGATTTATTTACTAGGAGAATATGGTAGGATAAAACCAATGAGGTTGACATGTTTCAACAGATAACAGAGATTACAGTCTTGAGCAGAACGGAATTATAAAGAAATGATTAATTATAACAGCGGTATTGCTGTTGTAATGATGTTTGTGAAAAAGTTACTGTTGCTCTATAGAATAATGTGAACAGTGAGAAAAACAAGCAACCAAAGAACCAAAGAGATATTTCTAAGGCTAATATTAACTGGCCATGGGCTATATTGGATGTGCTGAAATAACATGAAAAATCATACTTCTCAATTTTAAGTATGTAGAATAACTGCTTCTGCCATTATCTGAAAGAAAAAGAAAAGGAGAAAAAGGGGGAAGTGGAGAGGCCAGGAGTTCAGTTACTGATGACCTGACCATGGTACTGTTCGGAGTGGCATGTGAAACAGCAAAGGCGGTCTGCTTCATCTTCTAGAAGCTCAGGGAGGGTCCAGAGTATAATTTGGAGGTTTCAAATGGAAGCTGAGCATAACGGAAGAGGCTGGGATTATCTTCAGGAGAGTACAAACAAGTGGGTAGGTCCTCTAGTCAAAGATTTACAATCATAAACTTAAACACAATGTTTAGCAAGTGCAGGATAAGGGACAGAAGAAAATTATGCATGTAAAATGAATGGTTATAAGAAGCATCTAATTCCTGTTGCATTCTACATACAAATATTTGCTTTTTTCTGGTATACATTTTTCACATTTTGTTCCACTGAAAACTCATAGAACAATAGATTATACCCAATTTATGTTGCTTAGATTTTCTGTGTGTATAATTTTAGAAGGGCACCTACTCAGGATGTGGACATTCCTGGACAGAGTTTTGACACTATTGTCCTCACCAACAGTGCAGCTAGTTAGTGTCTGGAGATGCTTTCTGAAATGTACCTTGTCTCTTTTTCACGGCTAATTAGGTAATTATCAGGACAAAAATTGAGTCAGAGGAATCTATTCCGAAAACTTGCCACCTAGTCACAGCTGAATATTGGATCTGGGTGCAAGCCACAGCTGACTGAAAACAAGTGGGTAATTCAGTGTACAGATACTACACCCTAGATATGGACTGAGCTAATCAAAGCACTAGCAATATGTTTGATCTTCTTTGGCTCTTCCTATTATATGTGTTTGAAAACAAAAGATGGTCATACAATATGTTTTCATTAGGGACAAAAGTTGTTTTTCGGATCATTAAATACAGTGACATGAACGATAAACAGAAAACTCTAAACTCCATTGTGTCAGTCATAATGCGCAATAATCTGGACTCACTGTGTTTTGAATGTCTGGGATAAAAGCTGTGGTTCTGGGCTGGAGAGATGGCTTAGCGGTTAACCATTTGCCTGTCAAGACTAAGGAGCCTGGTTCCAGGCTGGACTCCCCAGGACGCACGTTAGCCAGAACCCATGTAAGTCAGATGCACAAGGGGGCACATGCATCTGGAGTTCCTTTGCAGTGGCTGGAGGCCCTGGCACCCTTATTCTTTCTCTACCTGCCTCTTTCTCTCTCTCTCTCTCTCGCTCTCAAATAAATAAATAAAAAACAAACAAAAATTAAAAAAAAAACTGCAGTTCTGCTCTGAGATTCATTCACTGATGGTTGACTTTGTGTTTTATGGAGCATGACTGGGTAGGAAAGTACTTAAGTTTACCTTAATGTTTAGCATTTTGTTCATTGTGGGCAAAGTAGCAGCAAGAGATAAATTGAACTGAATTGGTGCCAACCTCTGTAGGGTATATTCATCAGTGGTAGACAGGATAGTACAGTCAGACCAAATTTTCAAATTCTGGAAGAAACTGACAGTCTAGAGAATTATATAACTGAAAAGATGGCAAGGCGTCCATACTTCCAAGCTTTGTTTTTATTTGTTGGGTATGGTAAGAATACCTTTTATCTGAGTCACTTCTCAGCAAACAACTTTAAGAAGTAAAAATGAAAGAAAAAATCTGATCTCCAACACCCGGAAAACAGACTTGCTTTTACTCAGTATGAAGGCAGTAAACCATTGAAATCCAGTGGATTCCTCAGCTGAGAATGCACACTGGGTATGCAGGTCTTTGTCAGGGGGTCTCTGACATCATCCTGTAACAATGAGGGAATGTAGGAAGAGCAGCAGAGAATGATGAAAGTTTCCACCTATGACTCTTGTTGTGAGTAATCAAGTTCTTTGCCATCTATCTTTGATACTGTGACTTAACCCAGGTTTCACACAAGAGTTAAGCACGATTCTTAGTTTCTCCATAGGATACAACCTTGTTCTCTTCACAGTTATTAACCAAAAAAAAGTTCCATATTGGAATAGTGCTTGATATAGAAAGCTCAGGATTAAGACTTTTAAAATAAAGGTTATTTTTGTTGTTGTTGATTTGTTTTTTTGTTTGTTTGGTTTGGTTTTTCGAGGTAGAGTCTCACTCTATTTCAGACTGACCTGAAATTCACTATGTAGTATCTGGATGGTCTCAAACTCATGGAGATCCTCCTACCTCTGCCTCCCTAGTGCTGGGATTAAAGATGTGCATCACCACGCCTGGCTTCAAAGTAAAGTTTTGGAGTTGTTTTTGCTATGTCATGGATTTTTGTAATTTTGATAAACCATATGACCTCCTCACCCCTCATTTCCCCATATCTCATGTGTTATGCATAGGAAATAAGGGCCATATTTTTTTAAATGTTTAGATTTAAGACAGTATTGTGTCTAATATTAAAGAGCATTTTTAAATCAAAACGGAACTTGTAAAGTATCCCTTAATATATTTATCCTCCTCTCTTTTCTATGAAATATAGCAGCTTACAAAATTTCATGAAGATTGACAATTATAGTGTAATTTCAGATAAATATTGATGAAATACAATAACCTCCCCTTGAATGCTGGAGCTGAAACCACCACAGAACATTGCTAAAGGAAATACATTTTTTTTGAAGCAAACCAAACAGAATGGCCTGCTTTTATGAGAGAGAGAGAGAGAGAGAGAGAGAGAGAGAGAGAGAGAGAGGCAGGCTTAGCATGACAGGATCTCCAGCCACACCAATCAAACTCCAGATCCATGCACCACGTTGGGCACCTGTGTGACCTTATGCATGTGTCACTCTGCGCATTGAGTCTGTGGGATGTGGGAAGTGGCATGTGGGTCGTTAGGTTTCACAGGCAAGCACCTTAACTATTAAGCCATCTCTCCAGCCCAACATACCTTTATATTTAGTGAACTAAAGACACGGTAGCTATTTTTGTCCATTAAGTTACTTAAAATGAGAACAACTAATATGGTAAAGATAAGATAATTGGCTTGGTATTTATTTTTGCCCAGCCTACATAGACACTTTCCTAACCTCTCTCATTATGCCATCTTCTGCAATCAACCATATCATGGAACTAGTAGATGCATTCAGTTTGGTTGCATGATACTAATCTCCAGGGATGTCTCTGAACTTGCTATTTACTTCAATTTAGAAATGGAAGGTAAAATATTCAGAGGTGCATTCTAAGGAAAATTGCTGGGATTCTTTGGGCTAAAGAAATTTTTATCCTTTTAAAATATTTGATGCAAGTTTAATCACTTCATAAAAGGCATTATGTTTACTTAAATGTATGTATGTTCTAGGCTGCCAGAGCAAAGTACTACTAAAACTGGATATATAATCTTAAAACCCTGTAAACAAGGCAGAACCATATCCAAAAAATGAGCCCAGTGCCCACTATCAAGCTCCCACAAGTCATGGGCTACAAAAAGGCCTACCCCTATTAATTTTTCTCTAAAATAAGAATGGCTATCCCATTTATCTGGTACTGACTTGACTCTCCGTTGGAGGATCTGCTTCTCTTTTTCAGATGCACACAGATCCTGAGGAGAGAATCAGCCCATGGCATCTCACCATGGCCCCAGGTGAAATCATAGAGTAACTGGGGAAATGAGCAAGAGTGCTGCTTTCTTGGTGAACCTGGTACCAGCACAAAGATGAAGGAAATAGATACAGAAAACATTCAACTCCTACCAAACCAGATATTGAGAGACACAGAGGCTCCCAAGACCTTATTACTGAAGTAGACCCAAAGTCAACCCATCTAAATTAATTCCTAAGTCTATGGTCCATTTTCAAATAACACCACATTCTGAAGTACAGGGTGTTAGCATGCTAACATATAACTTGTGGTGGGAATATAATCTGACCAAAACAAGGCCTCCACTCTCCTCCAAAATAAAAGTCCTTTCCAAACACAAAGCATAATTATCCTATACCAACCAGGCCTGTTTTTATAAATATCAGCAGCCAAATAACTCAATTCCTATTATCTAAATCTTATTTGGGTTTGATACAAAGTTTCTCTCCATCTGTGAACTTGTGAAATTAGAAAAGTTATCTGCATCATACAACTGTGTGACAGATATAGGACAGATACTCCACACACAAAATGGAGAAATTAAAAGAGAAATGTACCTATAACGATCTCTGTTAGAGTTGTCGGGCTTACATTAGGCTCTGTGGCCTGGCACTGAGTTTCTTGGGTCACAGAGGACAGTTGCTCTGCCTTCTTGGTACACTAGGGATTTCTCTTCGCCATTGTCCTTCAGACCTGTTCCTGCTAACGTTTACTGGATTTCTGACAACCTGCTATGCAGAACCATCTGCATGTGAGGTCTCAGATTTCTTTCCATAAACTTACGACAGGGGACATGCCACGAGAACACCGGTATAGGGTGGAAGTGAGAGGACAGTGCCGCAGAAGTGACGACCAGCAGAGCTGGAGCCACATCTTCACACACCTTCTCTTTGCCTTCAAGGCCCTTTCAAGCCTAGTCTGGCATGTTTCACTTCCATTTCAATATGGCAAAATGGTATGTCCACTCAGCTTCATGGCATATTGGGCTTTATGCCACTCAGGCCATGAAAGCATTTCAGTTTGCATACAACATTTGTGGAATATGGTCAAACACAGCCTCTCCCAAGTCTCACTACTAGTGAGGAGGACTTTAATATGCCTTTTTTTTTGGGGGGGGGGTGCGTGTATCAATCTATGAAACCACAATAGGATCTCATCCAAACTAAGTATGAGATCTGCCCTTGCTGTCACTATAGCCTTAGCTTTATTTCATTGTAATTTCTTCTTTTCTTTTAACATAAGTTCTTATTAATAAGAAAGATTTATTTTCTTTTGATGAAAAGTATACTGTATAAATTAGAGGGCCATCTCAAATTCTGAAGCATATAAATTAAATGGCATGTGTATTATTAAATGTCATTCCTGCACTCATTCAACAAGTGTTTATGTACCTGTAGAATACTCTATACAGGGTTCTAAATGCTAGAATGTGGTGATGAGCAAAGCAGGAACCCTGCTTTTGTGATTTTCTCATGAGATAGGAACTCCTTGAAATACATTGTACAAAATTTATTAATAATAGATAAACATTATAAAAGAATGAAATAGGATTTAAAATAGGGGGCTGTTAGCTGAGTACATTAAATATATCAATTTTGCATCAAGAATTTCACCTTTTTACATGCTATTACAGTGAGATTTTATAGCTTTTATAAAATAAATATATAACATAGGTATTTTATTTCAAATTTGTGATAATATGATTAGGATACAGAAATGGATTACTATATCTACAGTCACTGAAATACATTAGAAAAGAGTCATGAATCAAATTTAAGTCTATCTAGCATCAGTAAGTGTACTTCCTTAAATTATACACTGCCTCTGTAGATAATTTATATTGTATCCAATATGGACAAGTGATCATAACTTTATGGAAGAACATTCTGGTCTTACTCCCTACACTACCTTCTTTTTAAACCTACTAGTTAAATGTAATATTAGCTACAGAATTCCAACCCCTACACAACCCATATGGTTCTGAATCCATTAATATCTTGGAAGAAAAACAAATAGAGACATATAAAATCAGAAGGACTGCTTGGAAAGCAGAAGTTCCTGATTGGAATGGTGGTAGAGGAAAGGGAGAAAAAGGATGATGGAATGAGGACACCATCAGATTGCAGTATGTGCATAGATCTAAGTTCACCACAAAAATGAATGTGTAAATCCTGCCTTTGCCTATCCACACATACACACGTACATATCTTTGTATGGTCCCTGGTGAAAATGCACATCTAGACAATATACGTAGAGGGTATAGGTTCTTAAGTACTGGACGAGGCTTCAGATACAAGAAGAGAATATGCTTACTTCAAGTTAAACCTTAATCAAATTATAAACAAACCATGCCATGAATTCAACATTAAAGCTCTCCTCTTATAATATGTATTTGTCAACATGTCCCCAATTGAGAAAAGTCAGACCACATGCTGTGATCAAAGTAAAACGGATGACCCTCTTCTTTCTCAAACATCACTTTTGAATCTAAACAAAATAAATCAAGCTGCATATGGAGGGAAAGGATGATTAAAGTAAGTATGTCTGTCTCCTGGGAGAAATAAAAAAGATATAAAATTAGCTATGCATTTTAAAAATGGACATCAGACATCAAAATAACTGCAGAGAAAAAAATGAAGTCAGATATAATTGTTACAGCAGTTACAAATTTAGTTTAAATTTTATACTAGCAGTTAAAGTGCTACAATGTATACTAAAAAATTCCAGAGTATATGATAAAAATTCTCACTATACTATAAAGAATCATAGGCAGTTTAAATAGAATATTCAACATTGATGGGTTAGCAAGCTTGACTGTATAAGTGATTTCAAAGTATACATTTATCAAGTCATTATGGTACACATTATTGTGAGCACATTATATCAGAAGCATAAATAGTCATGTTTGTGTCTTAACAACTCTATCACAATCTATTGAATAATAATAACTTCGCAAGGTATAACAGTTTCATTGACAACTAGTTGCCATTCACTCTGATATTCCTTGATCGCCGGGTCTACGCTAACTTGGATTCTTTAATCCTAATCTTACTAACATTAGCTCTTATTTTATGCACTACATAGTGCACAATAATTGCATACAAGTGTATGTCACTGCGCAGCTACAGCAGAATTCTAGGAGTCTTCAAGAGATCCAGTAGAGGCAGAAACAAAATTGAGACGGACAATGGGTCTCCACTGGAAGTCTGCTGCAGAGGCAGTATTTGGTCTAGCGTACAACAGGCCCCAGGTTTGAGTGGAGCTGCATAGCTGAGTGCAGTTGTGGAGTGAGGTGAGGGAGAGCGGAGGCTGTAGGAGCAGGGCCTAGTCCAGATGGATGGCAGGTCCAGATAGGTGAGCGAGTAGATGGGCAGACATGAAGTGTGTGTCTTATCAGTCGCTGAAGTGTCAGAGACAGGAGTTTTCCAAGTGTTCTGAGTGTTGTTCCCAGGACATACTCACTGAGGCTTCAGATGACAGGTACATGAGAGCTGTTGGCATCACTATAACAGTGTCAGATGTCCTCTTTATGAGATTCACAAGAGGGAATTGCACCCTCTCCTCCGTCTGACATGTCTGTCTAATAAGTTCTCAGGGCTGGCTTTACTGATATTGTTTTAATAAGCCCATATGCTGTAGTCTCAACTTACTTTAATAAATATGTAGGCTGCCACCCTTTCCACGATCAGGAGTAAGTCACCAGACAGGCCCCAGGGATGGTATAAGGTAGATCATGCGGTGGACAGGTCCAACAAAGTATGAAGTCATGCTCCTTCCTCAAAATGGAGTGAAAGATGGAGTTATATGTTGCTTATAAACTGGAATCTCACAGGAAAAGCAGTCTGAAAAATATACTGTTTTATACAATTTGTTTAGGGAGCAGCGTATTTGCAACATAAATTTATAAAGAAAAGTAAATCATGAAGGAGCATGAACTAAAATGAGAGAGTCAAGACTATAAAACACTTAGAGAAAACACAGAGTGGCACATAAACCTTAAATAACAACAAAAGACATAAATTGACCTTTGTCAAAATTGAAAATGTCTTCTTTTTAAAAAGGCACTGCCAAGAAATCAAAATGACATTCCACAGACTAGGAACTAAATCTTATATTTGATAAAGGACTTGTATGCAGGATAGTTAAATAGCACCTGTGACTCAGCAAGAACAATACAAATATCCCAATTTGAAGTGAAATAGTAACAAATAAGAAATATTTAACATCAACATTGTTATTTTATTTATTTATTTTTATTCTTATTTATTTATTTGAGAGAGATAGAAAGAGGGGCCAATAGAGAATGGGTATGCCAGGGCCTTTGCCACTGCAAATGAGCTCAAGATGCATGTGCAACTTTGTATATCTAGTTTATGTGGGTCCTGGGGAATTGAACCTGGGTTCTTTGGTTTGTAACCAAGCACCTTAACCACTAAGCAATCTCTTCAACCCAACCTCATCATTTCTTAAGAATACAGAAAAAGAAATCATAATTAGATGACCATTGACTTGCGTGAGAATGACTTGACTAGAATGAAGAAAGCATAAAAATAATGAGCTGTCAAAGAAGGGAGAACATAGGACTCACAGCCACTGTGCGTGGAAAGGTAAAATGATGTAGCCTTTTCAGAGAACAGTTGTGAGAACATAGGACCCATAGTCACTGTGTGTGAAAAGGTAAAGTGATGAAGCCACTTCAGAAACTCCATACAAATGGTAGCAAAAAGAGAAAAGTTAGCACCACCACATCTCTTAACCAAAAACTTCCCTTCACTTACTAAGAGCAAGTGACCCTGGAACTCCACAGAATGATACTATGAGTGCCCACACCAGCTGAGCTTAATAGAAGCTAGTGAGCAGACTTGCTCAAGACACTGGCACACCAACAACTTGAGAGGGTAACATGAGCACAATCAGGCAGCCAGGTAAATAAGGGCATGTATGTGGTCACAGCTGGGCCCTAGGATGATCTTTACCAGGGAGCATGGCCAGCCTGCCTGGAGTCAGGAGAGGGCAATCCTTTGCAGCAGCGGGCCTGGGAAAACGTTAAGGAAAAACTGCAGACGCCTAGCTACTAGAAACGAACTACATCCAAACCAATATGGACTACTAGATTTATATTTATATTTATCATATTTTTTAAGATTTTTTTGTTTTATTTTTATTTATTTATTTGAGAGTGATGGACAGAGAAAGAGGCAGAGAGAGTGAGAGAGAGAGAGAGAGGAAGAATGGGCACCAGGGCTTCCAGCCACTGCAAATGAATTCCAGATGTGTGCGCCCCCTTGTGCATCTGGCTAAAGTGGGTTCTGGGGAATCGAGCCTCAAACCAGGGTCCTTAGGCTTCACAGGCAAGCACTTAACCACTAAGCCATCTCTCCAGACCATATTTTATTTATTTAATTAATTAATTATTTATTTATTTATATAAAACTACTGGTGATTACTTTTGACCCTTAGAAACAATGCAGACCAGACTTCTCAAATCAGGGTAGATTATTTTCAATGATAATCTATAACCTTTATTCTCTTTTGTCCTGTAACATAACAAATTCTAAGGTTCAGGGGACAGAATTCAGACATCATAGAGACTTTCAATTATCTTTCTTATGTAAATGTGTATTTTTGCCTTCCTACCTTTGTGATGCACACCTTTATATTCGAAATTGAATCATATCACCAATTACCCTGGAAATAAAGACATTTGAAGTGGAGCTCAATAATAACAATTATAGTCATAAAGGAAGGCAATTTCAAAGGTGCTGTAGAATTTTCTTTTTTTGCCATGTGATGTGATATCTCTTCTAATCAAAAACTGAAACTTTTATACTCATTGAACATACATTTATCTGTTCCTTGCAAGTATAGGTTTGAAAAAGTTTGTATATTTTAATTTATCTCATAAAGAAGCTCCCAGTAGCTTGTAAGAAGAGAGATTTCAATTATCCTAACTGAACCCACTCCCGGGCACCTGCCAGCAAACCAGAGACAGCCTTGACATAAGGCAACCTTGGAGCAAATCAGCCTCACTTTCTCACTAAAAGAACCATGAACAATGCAAATGGATTGTATTTTTGTGTGTATCTCTATGTGTGTAGTATGTGTGATGTGGTGTGTAGTTTATGTAATGTGGTGTATAAGTGTGTGCAAAGGCGTGCACCTTGTGTACACATGTGCAAATCTAGAGGAGAAAGCTGGATGTCCTTTGGTATTGCTTTCCTTGAGATGAGTCTCTCATCGTTCCCAAACTGTCTTTATCATCATAGTCACAGGGGTTTTCTGTTCTGTTTTGTTTAGTTTAGGTCAGACTGTCTGACCCAAGTGTTTCTCCAGTATCTGCTCCCCAGTGGGATTGGTGTTACAGGCATGTGTGCCCACATCCACCTGAGTATATGGACACTAGGGAAGGACCTTCTCAGCTTTCCTGTTTGAATGGAAAGAGTCCTTATCCACTGAGCCATCTCCCCAGCCCCGTGGCTGCTATTATAAAGTATTAGTTTTCAGATGGTTGAACACAGAAGAATAGATGTGTGTTGGTTTCACTCAGATGCCTCCCATAAACTCTAGTTTTATGAATGCTTGGTCCTCAGCTGATGGCAGGTTAGGGGGTGGAGCCTTGCTGGAGGAGGTGTGTTGTTGGCTGGTGGTGGTGGGATTATGCCTAGCATCCCCTTGCCAGACTTTTGTTTACTCAACAGCTGTTGATTTCTACCTGCTGTGACAAAGGTGGTGTCCAGCCTCTGCTCATGCAATGCTTTCTTCTATGGTCATAAAGCTTACCATTGAGACTGTAAGTTAAAATGAAAGCTTTCCTCTCATCAGTGGTTTTGTTCAGGTGTTTTGTCCCAGCAGCAAGAAGGTAACTGCAACACTGTGTGATCACACGCTTATCCATACAGAGTTTGCTTTTTGTAAATACATGGTCTGAATTCCTCTTCTGTATATGCTTCCTTGATTGTCACGACAAACCCATGCATTATCTGTAGTTGTTTGTTATCTCATTTATGCTTGTAAGAGAACAGAGCGACACTGAATGCAGTTACAAGCCCTATACCATGAAGATACTGAAGGAAAGTTAAATCTATGTATTATACAACCAGACTTATGTGTTTTAAAATATAGACATAAATATTGAACAATTTTATTGTATTTTGCTTCTACCATTCAAATAAAATCTTAGCTAATTTAGAATTTGATACTGGTTTTGAAATTAAGTGAAAAAGCCTAAACATAGTTTTCTTGACACATTCCATGTGCAAGTAAATGCACACAAGTCTTTTGTTGATATATATTGTTATAATATGATAAACCCTTATCTTTCCATTATGATCTTGTCTATGTCTTATAAACCTGCAATAAGATATTTGACTATACTACATGGATTTTGCATAATTTATAGGTGAGAAAATCATATACATAAAGGTAATAAATTTTATTTTATAAGATGAAGATCTTGGAACAAATTATGACTGATTTTTTTAACATGTATCTAAATCTCTTTTTGTCCCTTAGCAAAAGTAGATATTCATTGAGTTTCAAGTTTGTTCACAGAGAACAATACTTAGACTAAAGGCATACTTTTAAAAAATGTTCATTGTTCTGCTTAGGAAAGAAATCTGGTTCTATCAAAGAGAATTTTCATTTATTAAAATCTAATAATTTGGGGACTTAGGAGGTTACAAGTATTCTACCCCAAATCAAGGTCATTATTAGAAGTAACTTTGAAACTTAGATTTTAACATTGCAAGGCTATTCCTTGAGCCCTATAACAAACAAATTTATTCTTTGTTTTAAATAAAGTCTTTGTTCTTTTCTCCCTATAAATCAAGTATATCATTTTTTTCTTTTTTTTTCTTTTTTTTTTTTTTTTTTTTTGGTTTTTTGAGATAGGGTCTTACTCTAACCCAGGCTGCCCTGAATTCACTAAGTAGTCTCAGCATGGCCTCAATCTCACAGTGATCCTCACACCTCTGCATCCCAAGGGTTTGGATTAAAGGTATATGGCACAACACCCAGCTTATATAAGATATTTTAAGTATAAGTAAAGAATTGATAAACATGCAACATGCTTTTTTAGTTAAAATAATATGTACCAAATATTTGGTGACAATTAATTGTACATAAAGTCACCTACTATCGACTACAAAACTACCAATATTAGAGGATGTTTGTATTTTCACAACCACAAACTTTGATAAGACATGGGGTTTCATAAGTCCTATGGGATCTGCAAACTCAATCCTGGGCCAGCAGAGCATTGGCAATAAGGTCAATACACCAGTAGTTGACCATTCTCTTCAATATTAAGCTTAAGAAATGGAAATTACTGGAAATCCTCCTTCATGAAAGGAAATCTATTGGATTCACCCATGGCTTTCTGTTTCATCATCAAGTTTTTATTTCATGAATTCATCCTTTCCATACCTACAGCTACACCTGGATATGAGGAGTCTTTCTTGGAAAGGTGTGACTGACCAACTATGAAGAAAAGAGCTTATAAACTCTGGAAGATGAGGAAAGGCAATTGGTCCAAAAATTTCATTTTGTTTTTATTTCCAAGAAATATTTGAGATTTCTTTTTCTTCTCCTGGAGATATTGCTATCATTGATATAAAAAGAAAGGCATGTGCCATTTCTTTAAATAGTATAAGTTATAACCCCTTCATTTGTGTGTTCTGCTGAAATAACAGAGCTGTATTTCCCAGTGACATGTAATGTATACAACTAGCTGTGGTCAGGCAGGATAGGGTGGGAATGAGAAGCAACCAGGGTCCTAAGCATTGCAAGACATTGCAGTTACCTGGTTCTGCCCACCAGACTTCTTTGCAGCTGCTCTACCTCATCCTACATGGAAAATGTCATCCCTAATTAATCCCAAAAACTCATGTGTTTCAGATTCCATCCTATGCATTAATTATATTGTGCATCCATGAGTGTGCACGCACACACACTGCTCCCAATAAGTCAGGCTAGTGTCCTTTATTTTGATACAATTTGACAAACACTCATCTTTCTGCTGTTTATAAGCCTGCTATTAGATCTGTATTAGAAAGACAAGACAAAAATGTGTCGGAATAACCACTGAGATGTATAGAGTGACAGATATCCAAGCCTACAGCTAACAAATCTTATTCAGTATTTGTCAAAATGCTTATTGCACAACTATTATGATGTTCTGTGAGTGATTGGCAGAATAGCATCCAACTCCTGTGACGACAGCCCTGAAGACCCTCTGCCCACATGAGCCTTTCATCTAGGGAGAAGAGCAGACACAAAAATGATGGAGACACTTTTCTGTTTATTTATTTTGAGGGGGGAATGAGGTTTGAGGTATGGTCTCACTTTCTCCCTGTAGCTCAGGTTGACCTGTAATTCACTATGTAGTCACAGGGTGGCCTCGACCTAACCGTGGTCTTCCCACCTCTTCCTCCCTCCCAAATGCTGAGATTAAAATCATGCTCTACCATGCCTGGCTCAGATACACATTTTTTTGCTGATCAAGCTACATTTTGTATGCAATTTAACATATCCAAAGACATAATATGTTATAACCAATAACATAAAATTGCTTAAAGAGCATAAATTCATAGCAATATATAGAATATTCTTACAGCTTACAATTGAGGAGAGGGCCTTTAAGTTAATAAGATACTAAAGTTAAAATGCATACAGAAACATCTATTTGAAAGAGCAAAAGATTTAACAAAAACCTTATAAGATATCCAACAATTCTATAAATTTCCTTACTTATCTTGCCAGCATCATCTATTTTTACTGATTATGTGTCAGGAGCCATAGAGCAAAACCCTCTCCATTTTGCCTGGGCCTGCTCATAAGCTGACTCATTACTCAGAAAGCTGGTCCATTCAGCTTTCTGTTAGGTTCTTCTGGAACGTCGGTCAGCAGACTGCTTACCAAATCTTATCTTTTGCAAAAGGCCAGTTTATGGTCAGGATGTGAAGCCTGGTGCAGTCAGGATGTTAAGCCATTGAGGCAAGATTAGATGCACACCTGATTACATCCCCTCTAGGTTTCCTGACAATTCCAAAGCCCTAAATCACGTCAGCCAGCTTATTCCCCCACTTTTCTTCCCCTATAAAACCACGGTGTAAAAAATAAAGACTCTGAGGCCTTGACGAACATCCAGCACAGTCTCCTTCTTGTGTCTGTTTGCCTTCTCTCATTCAGGTTAACTTTCCCTCAAGTCCTTGTTCAACTCCCCGCTGGCTAGGGCAATTATGTTTTTCTCAATTGACAACATTCATACTTGAACATAGTGTTTTTTGATCATAATCCCCTGTGAATACCATCTTTTTCCATTTCCCCCTCTGCTTAACCACCACACTTTTTCTTTCCAATCAGAAGGTCTCCTTACATTAGTTTCTAGTTCACACACAGTAGTAAATGGTATAAAGAAAACATAAATTTGAAAGAGGTCTTTTAAATTTGGGAGTGAATATATGGTTTAATATAGAATGGGCAAAGAAGGTCTTTGTAATTACATATTTTTATGAAATTTAATCAATTAATAGTGTGAACAAATAAGCTCTCAAGATCACGGATCATTTAAGTCTGATGGAATGCTCTACATAGGCAATCTGAACAGAAACCCATATCTGAAAAATGAAAACAAAATTCCAAGGATCTAGAGTGGCCCAGGCAGAAGGAAGAAGACAAACTACAGGAATGTTGTCAGAACAGTAATGAGGCTCATTTCCTGTACTGTCAAAGACGTTGTAAAAACTGTGCTTGTCTCTTCCTTACCATATCTATCATGTTGTTTGGAGTACTGCATATAGAAGTAATCAACACTTGAGGGTAGTACTAAAAAGAAATCTATGAACATTGTTAATAATGGAGAAGAAATTTAAAGCTTCCTTCTTTCTGAGTGGTAATGCTAATGATGTAATCTGCATATCACTCACTTGTCACACTGCAGTTTTGACAAATAGCAGAAAGGCCTTAAGCCTTCTAAGATAAGCCTCAGGGAGCTAAAGCAAGATGTCCACTGAAGTCCTGTTCAAGAAGCTGGAGCACCATAATTTAATATAAGAAAACCTCAGAAAAACAGCAGGCATACACATGTGACATCACTGTGCTGCACGTTTTTTAGATTGAAAATTCAGCTCCATTCTCGAATATTTTTTCCAATGTTAGCATGCTAAGTTTTAAATTTGATTGTTATTTCACCTTTCAAATACTATCTGAGGAAATAGAATTAATTTAAACATTTATTACCTCACCTATACTAAATACCCTGATTATGGTATAAGCAAAGAATTTTTAGTAAGATATTTGAGACCATGCTATCATACTAGTAAGGGATCTAGGATTAAAACATTCCTAATTTATAATAGTTTTTCGCATTGGGACATAATTTATTTGAGAATATTTCTCTGGCATGTGGGTTTTCTTCATTCATTTATTTTTCTAATATGTAAGCTTTACAACACTAATTTTAGCAATGAATAAAGGAGATATTTCTGGATAGGAAAACACACATGCTTTAACAATTCATAATTTAGTCAGTTTTCATTTCATTTTTATCTGCATGCAACAGGCAAATTTGACTCTTTAGGTAAGGAAGTTAGACAAATGACATTACCCTTTTAGTTTATAATATATAGTATATTTTAAATACTATACATACTATAGTATAATCATTCATGATTATAAAAATAGCTGAAACGTAAATTCAGTCATGAGATATAGTGTCTTATTCCTTACTTTATACTATCAAATTACCTTTGTCTTTTTCTTATTTGAGCAGTGTGCTCATGTGTGCATTTGGTAGAGTCAGAGACCTAATTCCATGGATAAACATTGTTATTATAAGAAAATAATTTTTGTATATAGACTTTGAGAGCTAAATAAAAATGCATAATACCTAGTTGAACACAACTGCATGTGCCTGTACACTTGCTCGCTCTCTCTCTCTCTCTCTCTCTCTCTCTCTCTCTCTCTCTTTCTCCCTCCCTCTCTCTCTCTCTCTCTCTGTCTCTCTCTGCTTGCAAATAATGAGTACATTTTTTAAAATGCTTAAAGCATGTTGAGTCTTAAATGGTGAATCTTCCCAATCTGTAGATGATAAAATAGCAAGAATATTTACTTAGTTTAGAAAAATGCCAAAGATCTTAATTATTCAAGTCTCAATGGGAGAGTGAAGGGCACATCCATCAGCCTACGTAAGCACTGAAGCAGTGCAGATTGGCCTTTCTTCGTCTCACCATCTCTTTTCCTGATTTCTTTTTCATCTCTCCAATTTCATCTTCTACTCACTCATGACCCGCTAGCCATTAACGTTTCATTGAAAAAAATGAAAATCTAATTTTGAGATTAGATATGACCAATTATACAGCAAACCCTCTGGGGTTTCTCATAAATAATTTCTCATAAATGTTTTATTTTGTCAACTTAAGTTCATGCGTATTACTGATTTCTATCAATGTAACACTTTAAACGTTTCAATAGAAGTACTTGCTTACAACTAAAACAGAAATACTTTATCTATAGCAATAACCAGAATCAGATTCAAAATTGCAACAACTACTCATGTAAATGCAGAAAATTTCCCCAGTATTGGAATGAAAATGTACTTACCTTGTTTGGAGTGCTGTCTCAAGATCCACGTGATCACTTCTGTAATCAGTGGCTCCATTTTATGCCTTTTACCATTTTGAAATATCAGATGAATTAACTAAAGACATTTTGATAGTTCACCATAATCCCTATAATCATAATTGGATTTTATGAAGCATTTGAATGCTAACACAAAAACATTTGTAAGTGGATTGTAAGCATATGTTAAAACAAGTATTGATAGGATGCTTCTGCATGTATTAGGTAGTATCACAATTAATCAAACATATACAGGACTTGTGGGAAAGTTTCCTTGATTATGTGTGCTATTCACAGACAGTACCTGAAATACTCAGTTTCAACAAAATATGGTACACATCTTAAAAATTCATTTTGAAATTCAGCTATTTTGGCAAATAATGAATTTCTAATATAATAAATTTTAATAACTGTATGCCTTCCCTGACCATCATAGCTCTTGATCCATTCCCTATGCCTACTATATAAATGATACCCATTTCTTGGGAAGGCTGCTTATAAGTGTACTATGCCATTACCTTATGAAGAAAACTCCATAGCATAATACAGTAAACAGTTTTACAATTATCAAAACTTTTAGCTGGCATAGCCTTGCCTATATAACAATAGAGGTTTCATGATTTGCAAATTAGCACAAATCAAACAAATAAATCCATGTATAAGAGATATAACTTTATCTGAACTATTATTGTTTAGTTTATAAACATCAGACTTATTCACCAAAATGAAAATGAATGCTAACATGTATAGCTGTATAAAATATGTGCCTAAGCCAGAGCCTCAGAGGCCCCCAACACCTCAGCACTGAAGCAGACCAAAAATGAACCCAACATGGCTCAGGGAAATTTTGCGGAAGAGGGGGCGGAAAGAATGTCAGAGCCACATGTTGGGTCATGATTTGCAGAGACATTTATCATACCAATAACTGGGGGCTAACTCCACAATGCACGACCCATTTACATCAACAAGGAGGGTCCAATGGGAGGGGGTAGATCACAGATGAGCCTAAACAATGGTACCAAACTGCCTGTATTTGCTGAAAAGAAAACTAATAAATTAAATTTAAAAAATAAATAAATAAATAAAAATAAATAAATAAAATATGTGCAAACTATGTAAAAACGTAAAATCATGATGGAATACTTTATTTTTAAATTAAAATGTTGAGACAAGCCTTCATTTTATGTTCATGCACCTAATGTTAATTTTTGGTTCTCCCAGCTTAAAACACTGAGTCAGTAATTGAAATCAATGACTGGAAAAAGACAAATGACAACACTGAATTTGTATTATTAAATATATTAAGAAAACAGTCATTCAATGCACATATACTCAATTAAATGGGGTGGTAAAAAGTTGTGTTAGGTCCTGATTACGAACAATGAATCATATTTATCTGATATTTAATGAATAATTTAATACGTACTAGGAATTATGCAAAGCTTTAGGTTAAATATGTAAAATTTGGGGCTGGAAAGATGGCTTAGCAGTTAAGACACTTGCCTGCAGGTGCTAAGCTAGATTCCATAGTAGCCATATAAGCCAAATGCACAAGAAGGCACAGGAGCTGGAGTTATTGGCAGTGGCTAAAGGCCCTGGCACACCCATTCATTCTCTCTCTCTCTCTCTCTCTCATTCTCTCCATATATATATATATATATATATATATATATATATATATATATATATGTGTGTGTGTGTGTGTGTGTGTGTGTATGTATGTATGTATGTATGTATGTATATGTATGTATCGGGATGGTGTAATGGCTTAGTAGTTAAAGCATTTATCTGAAAAGCCTAAGGAACCTATTTCTATTTACCATACCCAGGTAAGCCAGGCACACAAGGATAGCCATAACTCTGGAATTTTTTTGCAATAGTTTGATGCCTTCACATACCCATACCTTCCCCACCTCCCCCCCCCACACACACACATAAAAGATAACAGAAAATGTTTTAGTTTGGTTCATGATTATGGAGTGTGATATCCAAGGTTGAGTGACTCTTTCACTTTTAGTCACTGGTGAGGGAAGCACATTGTGTAAGGAACATGTACCAGAGCCAAAGGCAAAGACTGACATGCTTCCACAACCGCTTTCATGTCACATATCCAATAAGTTAAGGACCTTTTGTAAGTCTTCACTTCTCAAACATTCCTCCACATTCGAAAAGCACCACCTGAGTCACCACAGACTTTCCACATGGCTCTTTGGGGGACACTCATCCACATGACACCAGTCACAGGCATAGTAAGTGCTAGAACAGGAAATAGAATAGAATTATATCTGAGGATGTACTTCTTGATGGGTGTTAAGATTGAGTACAGGATATATTCAAAAATACATTTTCAGGCTGGAGGAATTGCTTGTAGGTTAAGGCAGTTGCCTGCAGAGCCAAAGGACCCATGTTTGATTCTCCAGGACCCATGTAAGCCAGATGCATAAGGTGGCACATGCATATGAGTTTGTTTGCACTGGCTGAAGCCCTGGCATTCCCATACTCTCTCTCTCTCAAATAAATAACTTAATTAAAAACACATTTTCATCTTTACACACTTTATTAAAGTAAATCATGTTAAATAAGAAGACTTATACAAATATATAAATTTATAGGTTTATAAAATCTTATCCTAAACTTATCACATTATTAAGAAACAGAAGACATGGGACTTACAAAAGATAATATGGATGTTATCAAACAGCAACCACACAGGAACATGGGATCCAATTGTTAAATGTTTCTGACAGAAGCAATGGTATAAGGAAAGTCAAGGGGAGAAGGAGATCCAATCCAAGGCACGGAAAGTTACTCAGCTCAACGCACCATAGAATTGAATGGTGAGCCACCACATAAAACAGGTATGCAGATCATATAAAGGATTCAATCAGCTTGAATACAATGAATGAAGAATGGTTGGTTCCAGAGAAAACACACAATGTATTTGGCACGATGTAGAGAAGGGGGCCTGACATGACTTCCACACTAGCAGATAATAGCACTGTGGTGCAGGCAGTGATGGGCAGAACTGTGTCTCCGTGGTTAAACTCTCTTTTTAAAATGTATTCTTATTAGATAAGGACATACTTAGTATGTAAACAGCACATGTTGGTACATCCTTTCCCTCCTCCCTGCCCCTTTTCTGAAGAGGCCCTTCTTACTGGGGACGCAGGTCAGCCCCATGGGGACTGTGGGTCATGCCTTATGGGGGCAGCAGTCAGTTATGGGGGAGAGGCAACGTCTCTGTGCAATATGTCCCAACTTGTGGCTCAATCTTACACAAAATTGCCTGAACCATGTTGGGTGCATTTTAAGTATACTTCGCTGATGGGCTTTTAGGAGCCTCGGGATCTCTGGTTTGGTAGGTGTTGTGTGTCCTCAGTGTTTATCTCTTTCTCTCTTGAGCTGATATCAGATTCACTAAGAAGTCAGAACTCTTGTTCATTTCCCTGATTTCTCTGTGGTCTCAGCTGGGGCCAGGGTGGAGTGCACTGGGTCGCTTATAGCCTCAGAGTCCAGCTCCCATCTGAAAAAGAGAAGCACATTCTCCAAAATTTGGGAGATAGCCCACTGGACTAAGTGGTCACCTCTCTAAGCCTAAATACCAAAGTTCAATTCCACCCCCCAGACTCCAATTAAAAGATAAAAGAGGGCTGTAGAGATGGCTTAGTGGTTAAGTGCTTGCCTGTGAAGCCTAAGGACCCTGGTTTGAAGCTCAGTTCCCCAGGACCCAATTTAGCCAGATGAACAAGGGGGCACACGCATCTGGAGTTCGTTTGCAGTGGCTGGAGACTCTGGTGTGCCCATTCTCTCTCTCTCTCTCTCTCTCTCTCTCTCTCTCTCTCTCTCTCTCTCTCTCTCTGCCTCTTTCTCTCTCTGTCACTCTCAAATAAATAAATAAAAATACACAAAACATTTTTTAAAAAGATTTAAAAAAAGATAAAAGTACCTAAAACTTGCTCATTCTATGAGAATCACATTATCCAGTGGAGAGCGAAGTCAGCACTGGTGAAATGGGCTAACCATTATTAATTTAGAAAGAATTTAAAGGGTGTAGACCCTCTTTGTGAGAGCTTGACATTGGACAGCAAAAGCTGAATTGTACTTAACTGTCATTGGACAGGTAGAGACTGAACATTTGCAGCATAGATAATAGATGACTTTGGATAACTAACCTCAGAAGACATTTTATGCCTTAGGAGCAAGAAATTCAAATCCAAGAATATCAGTAATAGAACTTTTCCCAACTATTTTCACTAAAAAAGCTGACAAATTTTTCATATCTGCATATTCATAAGAGCCATAGGCTGGAAAGAACCCACATTTCTACAAGATGCAATGACTAAAGAAGTGATAATGTACTGTGCCAGGAAACAACACAGCAATAAAATGACAACACAATAAAAAGCTAACTTGAAAGACTTCTATTCTTGCCAGGGCATGGTGATGTACACCTTTAATACCAGCACTTAGCAGGTAGAGGTAGGAGGATTGCTGTGCGTTCAAGGCCATCCTGAGACTCCATAGTGAATTCCAGGTCAGCCTAGGCTACAGCAAGACTATACATTGGGGAAGACAAACAAGAACAAAAACTCCACCAATGTTAGGACTCAAATATTACACACACACCCCCACCACACACACACACACACACACACACACACATATATACACACACACACACATACACACTGTGTGTGTGTATTATCAAGAAAGTTATTAACAAAATAGTACAATGGAGTGGTTACAATTATGGCTGTTTTAACAACCAAAATTGACTTCCTCAACAGTGGCAATATTTGACATATTGGCCCTGTTAGTACTCTCAAAAGGCGTTGATTTTCCCCATGCAGTCTTGAGTCTTACTAACTAGAAGACTGTAGAAGTTCTTATGCTAGCATGGTTTTCACACATCTCAGGAGGGCAGTGTCTGCCACTACCATATAGAAACACCAGGGAATAATGTAGAGACCAGAACTAAAAACAACAGCTAATTTCATTGTTAATATTATTTATTTATGTATGTATTTACTTATTTATTTGAGAGAGAGAGAAAGAGGCAGAGACAGAAAGAGAGAAAGGAAGAAAGAGGGAGGGAGAGACTGGGCACATGGGGCATCCAGCTGCTGCAAACTCCAGATGCATGTGCTTCCTTGTGCATCTGGCTTACATGGGTTCTGGAAAATCGAACCAGGGTCCTTTGGTTTTGCATGCAAATGCCTTAACCATCAAGCCATCTCTCCAGACTCCATTATTGAGATTTTTAGATTTTCAGATTTTTATTTAATTTTTAATAATTCTTTTCAAACTTTAAGTTTAAAATTCCTCATATTAACTTTTAATATTTTATATTGATATTGCTATGAGGTAGGTAAGCATTTTTCCATTCAAACAAGAGTTTTGTTCAATACATTTGTTGCCTTTTTGTTTCTACATACTTTTCTTAGGGGATAGTGCTTGCTTTGTGAGAAGACCTTGACTATCTTTCTAATCTCCTCTCTGTTTTTCCTCCCTTCCTTCTCCTCTTTCCTTTCCTTCCCTTCCTTTCTTCTTTCCTTTATTCCCTCTCTCTCTCCTTCCTTCTTTCCCTTCTACTTTCAATCTTTCTCTCTCTACCTTTCTTAGCTCTCTATTTATTGATGTCTTCAGTTACTATTTTTCCTAGCTTTTTTTGTACTAATTGATTAGTAAATGCTTTTATAGATACATGTCCTATAAATTATCCATCTGCATTGTTAGGTTTTGATTTAGTTCTTATAATATAATCAAATTCAATTTTACTTTCTCTTTAACTCATGATTTTATCAATGGGATGGTGCTCTTTGAATGTTAGATAGCAATGATTTTTTTGTTTTTTTTTTTTTTTTTTTTTTTTTTATTAAAGGCTTGCTTTTAATATCCTGTGTGAAGCTGTCTTCCACTCATCACCGGTTAAAAGATAATATTGTATAGGAATTTCCCTTGGGAGTAGTGAAAATTTATTTTATGTGTTTTTAAATCATGGGTATTAGTTGCAATATTTCTCATTTCGTATTAGTCTCATGATGTTAAAATATTTTTCTCTGATAACATGTTCCCTTGTATTTTGAATAAATGGTGTGCAGGTACACTTTGCTTTGTTGACTTTTTTTCTTCTTTGTCTTCTCTGCCAGTGTTCAGACTTCAATGCAGTTCTGCCGTTGCCTCCACCTGCCCCTGCTTTCCAGTCTGAATGTGCTGTCTTTATACACTTGAAAGCATTCTCAGTACTTTTGCATAGGCCCAGACTGAAAGAAAGAATCATTACACCTTTTCTTACCACCAGGGGCCCCAGTTTATCTTCAGCCTTCCCTTGGATCATGTCTGTTCTAGGTGCTGCCTTGACCAAATGTGGTTAGGTGGGGAGAGCGGCTCTCTGCAGTGAAGGCTTAGTCAGGAGAGGCCTGTGAGTATTTTTCTCCTTAAAATTGAGCCAGTATGTAACAGGTCCAGAGATCCCATACCATAGTTACATGAAGGAGCTCAAGCTAGCCTCAGGGAGAGGCTATGCACAGAATCACCTCCTCACTCTGAGGCAAGCCTTCTTGAATGGTCTAGCAAAGCTGGGCTCCCCATGAGCGCTGAGCTAGCTCCCCAATCAGCGATGCAAGGAAAGAACAAAATAACCAGGTTTTGCAAACAAAATTATGAGAAATAAAAACCTTTTCTACATTAAACCAACATGCTTTGAGGTAACTATACACTACTAAACAAATGATTAATATCTTTTGACAAAATCTAACTGTCTCTTGTGTTAACATTTTTGCCTTTACAACAGAAGTCAGACTGTGGTAAAGAAACTCTACATAACACAAACAAATCAATATGGCACCTGATGCTCCCCAAATATCTTGTAATTAGCATGAAAGATAGATAATATGAATCTTCAACAGTAGTATCATTAATATGTACTAGTTGGAAGAAATCTGTAATCAATATAAACTGATATTATGCAGACACATATTATTTTATTTATTTTTCCTGTACTGATGATAAACCTAGGACCTGACACAAACGTTAGGCAAGTGCTCCTCCACGTAGCTACAGCTGCGGCAAAAACAGGCATTTACAAAGCAGAAGAAGTACAACAGAAAGGCAAGTATTGCCACTTATTAACACTCTTAATGCCAAAAGAAAAAAAAATATTTCAAATTGCATCAAAGAGAAGAACAAGTGCACTGGAAATAATGTAAATATTCAGAAATAAAAATCAGTATTTCTTTTCTAAATATATGCTGAGGCCACAGGATACCGAGTGTCCTCAGGTCCTCCAAATGAACCAAGAGCACATACTTGTTTTGTTGTTGCTGTTAGACTGGCTGGCCAGTACGCTGTTGTGATCCTACTATCTCTGCCCTCTCTGCCTCAGCCCTAGTCATCCAGAGAACCGCTTAAGCCAAAATGGTGCCTCATATTCCAATACTCACCCACGTTTCAATCCAATCAGACTTGGCTAAAACCAGAGCACAAGCAAATTCTTGAACATATGGAATGTGTCTGGAGGAGCACTCACTCACCCACAGCTCGATGTCATCGAGTCAGCGAAGCTCCAGGTCCTCACGCTGGCCGCCAGCGGAGGTGAGACGTGATCACACACGCCAGTCTCCATCCTACTCATGGGAGAGCCTTTGCATGACTTGTATTTCTTCTGTCAGTGCCATCCACCTTCCAGTTTTGCTCATACTCCTGCCTTTGCTCTGTGATCAGAGAAAGAACACTGCAGATGCTTCTTCTACACATTTCCTTGTTTTTCTCTGTGCACATATATGCTCCAGTTAATGTTATAGCTGTGAATCTCTGCCCCCTCCCACATGCCCATATATTTCTAAACAATCTGTAGCTCTGAAAATAAAATAAAATTAACAAGAATTAAGTAGAAGTGCTTGTGATCTGTAGTGCTTACTCATACCAGCCCTCACAGAGATGCCCACGTATGCTGACAAAAAGATGAAAGTCCCACGTCTACCTACTTTTTTCCTGTTTTGATCTAGTAATAAAGCCTTTTACATTACTTTGATAAGATTAAAAAGAAAAGGAAATGCATGTGTTTGAGTTTTTAAATTTTAGTATATAAATACATAAGGGTTTTTAGATTTTTTTAATAAGAAGAAACTTTGTATGAACACATCATATATTGATACCATCATTCCCCATCTCCCTGACCCCACTACACTAAGGGATGGCCTTAGTGAGATTGCTGGTATTCTCCATGTAATTGTGGGTTTTGTTTGGAGAGCAGCCATCTGTCACTGTGAGGAGGCCTATGTCTCTAGATGTCTCTTCCCACACTGTGGCCCTTACACTCTTTCCACCATCTTCTGCACACCTCCCTGAGCTGTGGAAGGTGTGATTTAGTTTAGTGTTGAGTTCTCAGCAGCTTCTGGACTTCTGCTTTGTTACATTTTGACACACATGCTCAGTGTCTGTCTGTCTGCTGCACAGCCTCAGTATCTGTCTGCCACACACTGGCCCAGGTTTCCAGGCTCGCCATGGAAGCAACACCCTTGATTGCACTGGCAATTCTGCACACTTCTATGAAATTTTATCTAACATGTTTTATATGTATATGTTATAATTTTCATATTTATACACACATATTATACAATATATCATGGGAAAACAATCCCCAATTCTAAGTACTTATAAGAATTACAATGATTTTCCAAATACATTTCCAAATGTATTTGTTTAAAGAATATATTCATTGTTTGCACTAACAAAATAATTAATGGTTTGATCTTAATTTCATTGAGCTAATAAAGAAACAACTCAGCTTGAATACCTGTATTCTATTCTGGTTAATCCAGTGATTAGCTCCTTTAGTTATTGTCAAGATCAACATTATTTTCCAGGTGAAATAATTGACCAGGTCTTGAAGGATGAATGAAAATTAATTTGCATGTTTCTCGACACACAGCTTTCTTCCATGACAGGCTGAATATTTCACTGTTACAGGAGCTACCATCATCCAATGTGATACTTTTATTATTGCTGCTCAGTGAAAATTTATCATCATGAGTACATCTGAACTTAGATTTTCCATCATGAGGGACTTCTTACTCTGTGAGCCAAAAATAAGGTGTTTCCTTCCGTAAGCTAGTTCTGGTCCTGTTTTCTGTCCCATCAAATGTGAACATAACTAGTACACCATAGTTATTTGCATATATATTCTATTTATATAGGAGTTATACACCCAGTCCAAATGCTTATGGACAATTAGAAAGTTTCGAGTAAAGTAGATGTTTAAGTTAGCTGTATCTCTGTGTTCTTTGTTGGAAATATTGAAGACATGACAAACATAAATTTCTAGACTTCAAAAAAAAAAAAAAGAAATTAAGATAGTGGAGTCAAATGTCAAAAGCTCCATTGTAGAAGATACAATTTAAACTAGTTCACAAAGGTTATAAAGAATTTAGATTAGCAGAACAAAATAGAAATGGGATTATAGAGATTATAAAATCACAATATGGACAAAAAGATGATTTGGCTAGATTGGAAGAGAAAAGTACATAAAATTATAACAGAGAAAAATGAATCCACTTTACTTTCCTAAGCTCTTGAGTTATGTGCTTACACTGTGGTCAATGTGTGCAAACACATGATACAATGACTCCGACTTTGTCACTTAATCTTGTCTTTTTATGCCTAACACCTAGTTCTACCAGTATAATGGTCTGAAGCAACTTTGTGGGGTAATGAGGATGTTAGGCTCAGGCCTGTCTGAAAGGAATAATAGTATTTTCTGCTCTGTCCACGTCTCCAAAACAATTGTTAGCTTAAATTTTAGTCCACAGGGTTAAGCCTCTCCTGAAAATTCTATGCTTACTCAATTAAGTTGTAAAAATCTAATCATTTCTCCTGCCGTTCCTAATGTAACTCATCAAAATAGTCTTATGTTTAGTTAATGGTACATGTGCCCAAAATTATATATATAATATTTTAAATTTAATTTATTTATTTAGAAGTGAGTAAAAAAAAAAATAAAGGGGTAGGCAGAGAGAGAAAAAAATAGGTGTGCCAGGGCTCTAGCCACCGCAAACGAACTCCAGATGCATGCCCCACCTAATGCATCTGGTGTTACTTGGGTACTGAGAAATTCAACCTTGGTTATATTATATATTTCAGGCAAGTGCCCTAACCACTAAGCAACTTCTTCAGCCCCAAATTATATTTTAATTTGAGTGTTTAATAAGGTTTACAAAACAAGACCCCAAACTTTAATAAAGATATTAAGAAAAATTCTGAATTATATTTATTTATATATTTTTATCTCTTTTTGCTTTATGAAAATGGGTAGAAAATAAAGCCTATTGTACTTCGGGTGAGTAAACCAGAAAATATAACAGAAACAGATAAAAGAAAAATATCATGATATTTCAGGCTTTTAAAATTCAGAGGTTTTAAGAAGTACAGAAAATCCGAATTAAGGTAATTTTGTGATTTGTTGTTATTACAGATTATATTTCCCAAAGCACACCTCATATTTCTTAAAAATAAGGATAACTGTGACATCAGGTTCAAAGGAGGCCACAATCAATATTAAGGAAATGAATGTATAAGCATTATTTGACTGAAAGTTCAAACATAATAAAGGTTGATGAACAGGTTTATGACCTGAAGTATAAATAATACCAGAAAAAAAGAGGGGCATCTCCAGCCTTCAAATAACTTTTCCACAAGAAACTTCAGACACTGGCAGAAAAAGAGCTGATCCCATTATATAATTAAAATAATAGCTAACCAGCTGGACGCTCTTTGCTATTCAGATCGCTTTTCTCATAATGACCTTTTCATAAGCCAATACAAGCAACTGAGAATCTTGACAACAAAATACTCTGACCCAATTATATGTCACTTGCAGCTGTTTCAAGTTGTCATTATTCTACACCCAGGAAATGAAACTTAAAAAGTATAACTGGCTGCAGAAATCAGACCATCTAACAATACCGTGGTGCCCATAGATGCTTACTTTCTGAAGTATTTTTAGATATGATTTTAAATCCCAGGTTCCTTTGTCTTGAAAGCCCTTCCATCATTTCAGACAGGATTAGGTGGTCTTCCATTGACTTTTACAAGGATGATTATATCTTCCAGCCAGAACCTGTTGATGGTTTTTCTCTCACACATCTTTCATCAATTCACATGTATATGTCCTGAATACAACTAGTAATTTGCATGTCAATTTGCAAAAATGCAGCTCATTACCGTTTCCCTAGCTGTACATAATTATGTTCCCACACAGGTTTTTCTTGCAAAGCATGCGAAGCTGTAGGCACTTGCCCCACATTCCAGCCCCTGACAAAGGAACCTGGTCATCTGCTTCCCTTACTCCATGTTCTCTTGGTGCTCTCAGTGCAGCCTGCTCTGGCAATAAAAATGTCTAATTCCCCCTTAAACTTATTTATACCATCTGTGTCTAGTGCTGTATGCTCCCCTTTATTTCTTATATTTACTATCCAGTTGAGAAAAATCCAACTAAAATCACTCACAATGAATTAAAATATGCACAGGACTAAGATACTGTGTGTCCTGTCTTATTACACCTGGTATCCCTGAATCACAATGAACACAAGATTCTTCCCTCTTGTTTGCCTCTTATAACAAGAGTAACTCTACCAAAGAAGGAAATGTACAACTCCCAAGTGGTTTACAAAAATTTCAAGTTCTATTTGTAATTTGAACATTTTTTTTTGCGGGGGTTGGGGGGAAGAGCAACTCTAAATGTTCTTTATTTCTGGATTTATTTTATGTACTTTACTTTCTGTTGTCTTGAAAAGTATATGATAAAGCATCTATCATTTTCACTTTGCTTCTGAGAAGATGAAAACTTTTACTTTTTCTGATATGTAGGAATAATCTTAATATAAACACAGTAAAAGGAATTTAGGCAAGGTAAAAGGACAGTTAAGAAAACAAAATTTTGTTTTGTAACATTCATTTTTAAACATGAGGTAGGGCCTGTGACTCAACAATCAGAAAATTGATTTTTAAGGAGTAGATAGCAACCAGGGAACTTTTTTCTCCCCTGGAGCTTCACGTGCGCACGTCTATGGGTGAGTAATCACAACAAGATAGCGGAGGTCTGGCGAGGCAAGCTTTCAACTGCAGGACCTTCAGTGTCATACTGTAAGCCCTGACCTGTTACAGATCCAGACATGTCCAAAAAGTTGTGAAAATCAGACCCAACTAACAGCTATCATAGAAACACTTGTCAAACACTGAGTTCATTTTTTTAATGTTGGAGAAATGTTCTGGATGGTAAATAAATTAAGAGTGACTAGGACTTCATGATAATAAAAATGGAAAGACATAGTTGTGTGCACATAAAAATATGCTCATATCTGGGCATGATGGTACATGCTTTTAATCTCAGCACTCAAGAGGCAGAGGAGGATGGCTGTGAGTTCGAGGCCACTCTGAGACCACATAGTGAATTCCAGGCTAGCCTGGGCAAGACCCTACCTCAGGAAAAAAAAAAAAAAAACTGCTCATACTTATACAACCCCATAAGATTTATTTACATGAATTTCCATCTAGTTAGTCTGAGATTTTACACAAATCTTGAATATGAATGCAGGATTATCTTTTTCTCTTATTTACAGCTATAAGCATCACAAAACATTAAAATGAAAATAAGAGAATCCACAACTACATTTTCTGTAACTACTTCCAGGAAATTATTTATCTTGTAAAAATGGGAGTGGTTAAGAATATAAAATTGAGCTTTCTGCCTCAATATATAATTTTTTTCTGGAATATTTTTATTTAATTTTTTTTCTTTTCACAATTTTTATTAACATTTTCCATGATTATAAAAAATATCCCATGGTAATACCCTCCCTCCCCCACCTGCACTTTCCCCTTTGAAACTCCATTCTCCATCATATTACCTCCCCATCTCAATCATTGTACTTACATATATTCTCAATATATAATTTATTAACCTGATATTGCATCAGAGTTTGAAATTCCATTTCCATATTTGATTCAAATGAATTCCTTGTTTTTTTGTGATAACTAATCAAAACATAATAATTCAACTGAAAAAATATGGTATACTGGTAATAATTATAGAAATTTAACAAAGCAGTCCTAGGTTCATGTATTTAAAATGATCTTATTAAAATAAATAAAAACATTAAAAAATATTTAGGGCTGGAGAGATGACTCTTGCCTGCAAAGCCTAAGGACTAAAATTTGATTTCCCAGTAAATGTGCAAAGCCGGATGCACAGGTGGTGCATGCATCTGGAGTTACTTTGTAGTGGCTGGAGGGCCTGGCATGCTCTCTCTCTCTCTCTCTCTCTCTCTCTCTCTCATAGATAAAATATTTAAAAAGAGCTTACTTACAGCATTTCAAGAATTTTATCAAGTTTGGGAGAAATGATGATTTTCTGATTATATCTTTTTTTGCCATACCTGGTAAAATAAAAGAACATTTTTACATCAGATAACAAAAAGCACAAGCATTTCCTAGTCCTTTGCAGTTAACCACATGAACATGGGGTTTAGTTACTTAGTAAGAACTTGTAACGTGACAAAGCAGAGATTTAAACAGCACTGAAAGCTGCTGACTGTGGTGGCATGTGCCTGTAATTATGGCCCTCGTGGGACTGAGGCTGAGGCATTTGTGGTATGGGTCAGCATGAGCTACATAATGAGGTTATTTTACTATTCTCAGATAGTTTTGATTTGTTTTTCAAAATTGTGAGAATATGACAAGTATGATAATATGAACCACCTGTGTGTGTGTGTGTGTGTGTGTGTGTGTGTGTGTGTGTGTGTGTGTATGTGTGTTTAAGCAACTTTTTAGAAAACCAAGATAAGTCGAATCTCTAGTCTGAAGACAATTCTGAGAAACGTGTGCTCCAACACAATGGATATTTGATGGAGAACAAAAGAGGAAAAATAACACATGCTCTGTCATGTTCCACCAGTCAGAATATTCTATAGTGTGACTGGCACACTAAGAAATAATTATTTGAATCTCTGAGGCTTCTTTTATTAACACAATAATAATTTATAAAGAGAGATCTCAGTGAACCTGAAAGTGTTTCTTTCCAAGGGATAGAAATACTTGTGACAATTAATTTATGAGTTAGAGAAATTTAGTGAATTATCAAATTGGTCAATTTGGTTTGTCTCAAATGAATGTATTCTCTTTGAAAAATGGATGGGTTATAGGAATTGTTGAAAATGTGCCTAATTTTATCATTATTCTGAAATCCTTTATTAAAAGAAAATAATGAGCATTAAAAACAAAAGAATAAGGAAAATGGTTTTGTTTTCTTCCAGTATCTGTGTTATATACTCCATGGTAAAAAATATCTTCACAAAGTAGAAGCATTTCTCTTCTTCTGGCAATAATAGAATATTTACAGCAGTCTCAGGTGACTCCAATCATTCTTATTTTGAATTAGCTGTTCAATGACAGTCTTTATCAGACAAACTATAGTTTATGTTCTGATTTAAGGAGTCAGTTAAGTAGAAGACATGATCAAGAAAGCTTTTGCAATTAGATGGTTGAATCATATAAAATAATGTATCTGGTTATGAAACTTTTGGATTGACATAGTGATACTGCGTCTGCTATACCAAAGTCTAAGGACACATGACGAGGTCCAGAAAATATAGTATTATTTGTACTTCTTCTATTGATGGTGAATTATATTGATGCGCCCTGCCTGACTTTACCATTAGTTTACCACTGACTTTGAATCCAATTGCGAGTCTTCTTCTGAAACCAGTGTGTATTCTCATAGTAGCAAGCATGAGAAAAACCATCTCTTTACATATGATGCATATTCCTTTTTGTAAAAGGTTTTTATTTATTCTGTTTATTTGAGAAAGACAGACAAAGAGGCAGTTAAGAGTGAATATCCCTGCACTAAGCCTCCAGACACCGCAAATGAAGTCCTGGCACAAGAACCACTTTGTGCATCTGCCTTCACCAGGGCATTGGGGACTCAACACTGTAAGCAAGCACCTTTAAGTGTGCCCAAGTGACACATGTTATTTTGCTTTCCATATTACACTTAATCTTTTATCTGAAGGAAGATGACATGTAACATATTCTAGCCAAGTGAAGCTATGCTATCATGCTGTTATTAGCATTGTTATTTATTTGTGAGTATATATATGTATATATAGATATATGTGTGGGGGGGAGTGTATAATATGTGTGTATGTGTGTGTGAATGACATCTGTATGTATGTAAGTGTGTATGATGTGCTTGTATGACATGTGCATGTATGTATGTGGATATGATGTTTGTATGTGTGCATGGATGATGCGTATTTGTCTGTATGTGTATATGTGTATGTCTGTATGATGTGTGTATAAGTGTATATTTGTATGTGTATGATGGGTTTGTATGATGTGTGGATGTATGTGTCTATATGTGTATGATGTGTGTGTATGGTGTGTGTATGATATGTGTGTGTGTGTGTGTGTGTGTGTGTGTGTGTGTGTGGTACTTGCTTGCCACAGTGCATTTGTTGTCGTTAGAGGACAATCTCTGCCATGGCAAGGCATTTATAACTAGTATAAATGAATATATTTCTGGGGTTTATTCTGATTTAAATTTTATTTTTAAAAAGCTATCAAGAGATTCTGTGATATGTTATGAAACTAAATTTACTGCCCAAATAAACATTATAGATAGTAAAACATTAAACAGACATATATGTAGTCAATTGATTTCTGGTTGGATGTACAAAAGATTTCAAGTGGAAATGGCTAGAAATTACTGGATTACTAGGAAGGGTAAAACATAAACATTGACACATTTATTGCATTATTATAAAAATTTACTGAAGAAGGTCTGGAGAGATGGTTTAGTAGTTAGGGCACTTGCTTACAAAGTAAAAAGACCCAGGTTTGATTCCCCATGATGCACATAGGCCAGATACACAAGATGGTGCATTTGTCTGGAGTTAGTTTGCAGTGGCTGGAAGCCCTGGCATGTCTATTCTCTCTCTCTCAAGTAAATGAAGGAATTATTTTTTTAAGTTTTCAAAGAAAATATTAAAGAAAACACTCATGTTTACACTTTAGGCAAAGGACCACACACAAATGTATACATAAAAGTCACAAAGCATTTTTAAATGGGTGAATTTTATTTTGCCAATACTAGAATGTTACACTCTACAGAGCATATAACCAAGAATTTAAGCGGATATAAGTAATGAGCTGTGCATGGTGGCTCACACCTTTAAGCCCATCACTTGGCAGGCAGAGGTATCTCTGTAGGTTTGAGGCCACCCTAAGACTACAGAGTGAATTCCAGGTCAGTCTGGGCTGGAGTGAGTACATACCTCTAAAAAAAGGAAGAAAAAAAGAAAAGGAAAAAAATGATAATAAGGTCATTGAGAATATATATATATATATATATACATATATATATATATATATATATATATATACACATGTAGCACATGTATAAATATGCAACAGTGTATAATACAGACATATAATGCAAGAATGATAGGAAAGTAACAAAATAGACTCTAGTATCTATTTGTTAATGTAATAATATCAAGATTCCTAAGTGAAGTGCATAAAATAAGATAGATCTGAAGAAAGAGAAAGTAAATTTTATGGCCTACATAATTTAAATAATTTTCCAAGAAATGAGGCTGAATCATTTTTCCATAATATGAAGAGAATATTTTTTTAATAATTTGAATCTAATACTTTTAGTTAAGATTGTCATAGTTTGTGATGCTTTCAAGAAAGATGTTATGGTCCTATTTAAAAAATATATGCTACCTTAAAAATTAGAATTAGTCAACCAGGAAAATAATATGTAATTCAAGCACTGAACTTAATAGCAGAGAGGAATTTTACTAAGATTTTATGAAGCAATGTATTGGCAAACTACATAGGATAAGTGGTATGCAATAGCCATTTCCTGCTAAGTGGTTGAAGTTACAAACACACTGACAATTTTATGTGTAAACACAAATGTAGTTATTTTCAAAATCCAAAGAACAGCTATAAACAAGAAGTACTATAAGAAAAATAAAACTATAAGGAGAAAGAAGATAAAGTCCTTAAAATTTGGATTTAGGTATTATTGTAAATAGAGAAAATTAATAAGGCAAGATGAACTTTCAAAAAGCAATTCATTTATCTTTTCATTCATCTATAATATTATTAGTGTTCAGCTTGTTTTATACACTGCTTTTAGGATAAAGAATGAAGCAGTACCCTCCCCCAAAATAATTGACCGCTGCTCCCACGGCACATAAACCACAGCCCCATAGGGCATACCTGCAACCCCACTGAGGTGAGGCCCCAGAGGAATGGGGACAGGGATAAGAGAAAAGAGGGTACCAATGCAAGATGTGTCCATATGAAATATGTTGTTAATAATAATAACAAAATTAAAAAAGAATGAAGAAATAGGGCTGGAGAGATGGCTTAGCACTTAAGGCACTTGTCTGAGAAACCTAAGTACCCAGGTTCAAGTCTCAATGGCACATGCATCTTGAGCTCATTTGCAGTGGCTAGAGGCCCTGTTGTGCCCATTCTCACTCTCTCTCTCTTTCTCTCTCTCTCATTCTGTCCTTCTCTCTGTATCTAATAGATAAATTAAAAAAATGAAGAAATAATGGGTTAGAGAGATGACTTAGCAGTTAGGGTTCTTGCCTGTGAAGCCTAAAGACCCATATTCAACTCCCCAGATCTCACATAAGCCAGACGCACAAGATGACACATGCACAAGGTCGCAAATGTGCATAAGGTGGCACACACATCTGGAGGAAAATCACTGTGGCAGGAGGCCCTACCACACCAATTCTCTCTCTCTCTTTTCTTATCTCTCCAACTCTCTCTCTCACAAAAAGGAAGTAACATGCCTGAACAGGGAATGCTGCTTAAAGTATTCACTGTTCAGAAAACATAAACAAAAAAGAATGAACCAACAAGCATACAAACACCAGAAATAAGCAAATATAAAGTAATTCAATGTGCATTATATCCCAAGTGTACTTCAAGAAAATAGCTTAGTTATTTAGTGACTGGCTGACTAACACAGGATGGATGGAAAAGGGTGAGGGAGGCATCCTGGAGAGAAACCTGCATGAGATGAGGTATGTCTATAACTAAAAGCATATTTCAAACACAGATTAAGCTCACGAAAGCCCAGGGGAGGGCTGGGACATGACTCAGTGGATAAAATTCCTGCTGCACAACTGAGAAGACCTGGGCAAGAAACTACCAAACTCAGTAGAGTGTCAGCATTTCCAGACTGCAGTGGTTAAACTGGACTGGAACCAGGAGTGTCCCTGGAAGCTTGAGGGCCAGCTAGCCTGGCGCATTCAGTGCAGAACAGTAAAGAGACGCTGTGTCACCAAGGTAGAAGATGAGGTTGACAGCAAAGGTTGTTCGCTGACGTCATGGTGTTTTGTATGACATGCATGCACCTATAGTCACACACATGCGCACACACATACACATGTGAAAATAAAGATAAGCGAGAGGCCTGCGGATTTAAGAGTTTTTACATTTTTTAAATGGACATTCCAAGGACATCACTGTAGCTGTAGCAGCACCTGCCAGCTTGGCACGATGGCACTTGGGCTCATGTTGACGTTGGGAAATTTTCTCTGCACTGTAGAATAGTCAGCTGCACCCCTGGGAACTACTAGTGGGTCACATTAGCAACTCCCCCATAACCCCCTTGTAAACTCCCAAATATCTTCAGAACATATAAATTTCCTTGGAAAGCTAGATAAAAAATAAATGCCCTCTCTTCATCCCCTCTCCCTCTTTTAAAAACAATTTAGATAGCAACTAGAACAAAATAAAGATTGTGGAAAATGTTTTAATACCTTTTTTACACTTTTAGACACAAGTAAGTACTCTTTGTAATCCTCTCTCATAAGTGGATGCTAAACAGCTTCAAATTAACCATGTACAAAAGGTTAAGGAGTGAGCCAGATGCTGGCAGTCCAAAGATGAGCAATACATTTTCTCTGCCTCCATGAAAATTACTAGCAAACAAAGTCTAACAAGCACATAATTTATGATTCAAAAATAATGTTCTGCAAGATAAAAATCAAAGTATGGACTTATGGTATGTTTGCTTTAATTTTTAATTAAATTAAATTTTATTTTTTCAAATGTCAAACAATGGTTAAACTAAAGTGGAACCAGGAGGGTAGCTGGAAGCTTGTGCTGCAGCAAGCCTGGTGTATTAAGTGAAGAACAGTAAAGGTACCAAGACCTTTCACATTCCCTCTCTTTGCACCCATTTCACTAGGGGCCCTCCTCATAGAGGTCACATACTGTGGGGTTAAAAAGGCCCCAATCAGGCTCAGTGGGGTGGGGATAGTACCTCTAGATATTCCTACCCACCCTGAGTCTTTTACAGTCTTTCAACCTCTTCTCCTACAATGTTCCCTGGACCTTTTCAGGATGTTAAAAGTCTGATTTGGTGTGGAGTTCTCTGCAGCCACTGGATTTCTGCTTGGATGAGTTTTGAGTGACCACATCTGTTATTGTATCTCTAGAACTGACAGTCAGGCTAGCACTAAGAGTACCTGTGTTCTCACCTCCTCTGCGATGTTGCCCTGGGAAATAGGGGAGAGGTGACAAGTCTCATGGTAGGCAGTTGGCTACCATTTTTTGTCATATTGATCAGATCTTGGATATACCCAGTATCTTCTGGCATCTGTAAAATAAAACAAATTCTTAGACCAAAAGTGAGAGTAGCTTGGATTCAAGGTGACAAGCATAGTTATTCGGGATACTTTTTGTTGTATATACCCAATCTTCTTATCAAAAGATCAATGGAGGGTTTTTTTTGTTTTGTTTTTGTTTTTTCCTGGAATTTATGAGTTTCCTAAACATAGGGACTCTGTTCCAAGTACCAGGTATTAGTTCTCTCCCACTGAGAAATGATCTAGAATTGAGCTAGGAGATAGGAAAAAGAGTGAAGGAGAAGAGGAAGGATAGAAATAGTTAAAAATAAAAAAAGAATGCAGGGGGTAGACAGGTCTTAGGTAGAAGGGAGGGGAGAGGAGGGATTAAACAAAACTGATGAAAAAAACTAATCAGTACCACAAGACTTTCCTCCTGAATAACATTCTATAATAGTCAACTCTCAATAATGGGGTGGGGACAAGTAGGACAGAAAAGCCTCTGTAGATACTGGAGAAAGCTTAATCCAAAAAACATGGACTCTGGCTGGTAAATTCTGGGGCCAGAAATGGGTAAGCTCCCACAGTGATCTGTTAGGAGGGAGACCCATGAGGGCCTCAAAACAATGCAAGCCACTTGGTTACCTGTCAGAGCTAAAAGAAAAGACCCTGCTGTTGAAGACACCACAGCCTGGTTGAAGACACCTTGGACATCAAGAGAATACACTACAAATGAGAAAGAAACAAGTTCCTTTCTGGCTAGTCCTCATAGTGCCAGAAAGTTTTAGGGGAGCTGCTGAGATAATAACAGTGACCAATGATATGAATAAGCAAGAGATCCTACAAGCCAGAAAATCAACCGCAGGACAAGACATACACAACTGCACAACAGAGGCACACAGCTTGTGTGGGTAAACAACTGCTCTCAAGTCAAGCAAGTTTGTAGCATTTCAATTGTAAAGAGATGCGGTTTTTAACCCCCAGATTGTGATCACAAAAAAGGAAATGCTCCAATTCTGAAAGGAATTTCATGAATTGCATTATTGATAATGACCAGACAATAGCTATATGGAATTAGACTCTTCACAATGATCAACAGTTTTGAGATAATACCGTGAAGAACTATCAGCTAAATGTGTCATTCTGACCCCCCAGTCTGGGACTAGAAATGGCATTGGAGATTACAGAAGATGCTTTCCTATCACCACTGACCTTTACCTGTGAGCCATAACACACCCTACTGTAAGCAATGCGTGCACTGTATGCTAGAACATTCTTGTCTAATGAGTATTTAATTCCCTAACTCTCCACCTCAGTTACCACAGAATTTGTTTCTTGCTTTACTTCCTAACTTTGAAAATGCAAACCTGGTGTGCTGAGCAAAGGTAATGTGTTCAAACCCGAGGAGAGAGGGGCGTTAACTCAATTGTGTGCCATTCTCATCATTCCACCTTTGACCAGGAAAAGAGTACTTCCTGTCCCCCAACTAAGAGACAGAAACCCACCTGCAGCCTGAATTGAAGTCACTGTCACCTAGAAACTCATGTGTGTGGTGTGTATTCACGTGTCCATGAGTGTGTATAGGCATGTGGGTGCTTGTGAGGGTGTGTGCGCGTGGGCATGTGCACACACATGCACCCATGCAAAGACCACAGGGTGAAGTCAGCAGTCTCTTCCATCACTGCCTATCTTGTCTTGTGAGACAAGGTCTCCCACTGGATCTGGATCTCAAAAACTCAGCTATTTCTGCTATCTGGTGAGCTCTTGGGAGTCCCTGTTTCTCCCTTTCCAGCATTAGGCTTTGGGGCATGCTCTAGTGCACATGGCACTTATGTGAAAGCTAAGCACTATAACTCAGGTCCTTTCGCTTGTTTAGCAATTGCCATGGAACCATCTCCTCCATCCTTCAAACCCTTCCATTAAGAAGTTATGTATTCATTTTTGAGTACACACACACAGTTTTCTACTATACATAGCATAATTATATGCCTTTTACCTAATGCTCTGAATATTCTAGTAATTTGTAAGCATTTTATTTATTATTATCATTGGTTTTTTGAGGTAGGGTCTCACTCTGGCCCAGGCTGGCCTGAAATTAACTATGTAATCTCAGGATGGCCTCAAACTCACAGCAATCCTTGTACCTCTGTCTGCTGAGTGCTAGGATTAAAGGTGTGCTCCACCATGCCTGGTTTGTAAGAGTTATATTTTAGCAAAATCAAACAAACAAACAAACAAAAAAAAACCTTGTATCACTGTGTTCACTATCTCCAAGACCCTTTTCCATAGATAAACAATATAAAAGACTGTGCCTCATTATATTTCTAATTTCTTTCCTAGTAGCTTGGTATGAACTGGAATTCCATTGTCATGTTCAAGTATCTAATCAATTCATTTTATTGTTCAATATAGAAATATGTATTTTGTTCAGTTCATTGTAGGGTAGAATTTATTAGCCTGTAATCTAAGAATTTTTCTATTTTTTAATAGATTTTACTATTTCTATCCAGCATTAATCTACTCAACAACTTGTACCCTGAAATCCAATTCCAATCTATGTGAAAATAGCACTTTTACTCAATTTACAACAAGAAACTGAATGCATCACCCAATTAAATATTTTATTATCTTCCTAGACACCAGGCATCATCGGCTTATTCCATGGGGGACGTTTGCTCTCATTATGTACTTGCAGTAATTTTTAGTGCTAATCAACCTCCCCTGAATCTCAGTCTCACCAAACACTGTATGCTACTTCAGTTACAAATTATGAAATTTCTTCTCTATAATTTTGGTAACATCACATATGCATCAATTTTGAATTTTCTGGATACTCATAAATTGATTTTGGATTTCACTCCATATACCCAAGAGCTTAAGTTACATTTAATAATTGAAACATATATTTATCCTTTTCTGATAAATAGATCACCAAGTGATATATTTCATGACAGGAACTATTAATTTGGAGGCAAAGCTGTTTCATTTCAGAATCTGGCTTTAAGAACCCCTACCAATTAAATTGACATTCTTTCTTTCTTTCTTTCTTTCTTTTTTATTTTGTTTTTGGTCTTGTTTTCAACTATGTTCACTTGTAGCTCTCCAAAATGGAATCTAACATAGAAAGACCTTATTTTCATAGTGAAACTTCAAACTGTTAGATTTTTTGAAAAGAAAATTCTAATATTTCTGATTACAACATCACACTATATCAAGCAAATTTGTGAAAATTGTCCATCTTATTACTTGAAGAGCCAAACTCTACATAATCATGAATAAATAGTTGTCTGTCAGGTAATGAATAGTCCCTATACCCTCAAATGAAGGGTTTTCCTATATTACAATTAATCAAGTAGCTATTTCGTCAGTGCCTGGGATGATTAGAACTGTTTGCTTTTGTAGCTGTTCCTGTTGTCTTAAGCAACATTAGGGAGCTTGTTTTGTGTCTCGTCTATCAGCCAGCACTGCTGTTACCCCCTTTATCCAGTCATTGGTGTCTGTAGAATCCCTGCTAGATGCGTTTATTTATCAGCACAGGACTCATCCATGGAAAGTAAGTCATTCATACACTTCAGAAATATGTCTTAATAATGGAATAATAAACAACCTTAATGTACTTACATATTTTGAACCATACGATTGAAATTATCTTTGCAGAATCCATGTAGTTTTTTTTATTTGTTTTTTTTTTAATTTTTATTTATTTATTTATTTGAGAGTGACAGACACAGACAGAAAGACAGATAGAGGAAGAGAGAGAGAATGGGCGCACCAGGGCTTCCAGCCTCTGCAAACGAACTCCAGACGCGTGCGCCCCCTTGTGTATCTGGCTAATGTGGGACCTGGGAAACCGAGCCTCGAACCAGGGTCCTTAGGCTTCACAGGCAAGCGCTTAACCGCTAAGCCATCTCTCCAGCCCAGTTTTTTTTTTTTTTTTATTTGTAAGAACACAAATATAGCTAAAGTTTTCACATTTGGGTATCTTCCTGAAATAACCCTACATGTTCTGCCTTTAGATTTGATTTAAGAAATTATTACTGAATTGCTTCATGCACCTGGAAGTTGGCAAAATGAAACAGAGGACATGTAGCAGTTACTGGGTCTTTGGGACGGGCTCAGTCGTAAAGAACTTGCCTATCATGTGAGAGTCCCTTAGTTCAATCTCTGAGACTGTAGAGAAAGCAATCTTCATGAACACAGACAGTCAGACACAACATCATTTATCACCAAAATTATTTTATTCCTGAAACTTAAAAATTTCAAGTTGTTCAACGCATTTCCATCACTTATTCTTTTTCAGAGAATTATAATTCCACAAAGTACCTTTGCAGTGGATATAAAAGAAGATATTTTAAAGATAGACAAAAGAACAGTATCTATAACAGGCTATGATTATAGTTAAGTTGTGAAAAAAAATCAGATTTTAAAGCTATTATTTATATCAAGTCAACTGAATTTGATAAGAGATAATTTCAAGACATCTCACATCTTACGTGTTTCAGTCTAGAAATAAAACAATAAGATGTTGTCCTTTTCCTCAAGGATTAAAAGGAAGTCACTTTGCAATATGAAAAGAGCAAAAATAAGAGCTCACATGTCAATTATTCTGGAATTAAGCCAAAACTAATCTCCAAAAATATTCATTCATTTTTCTTTTGTGATGATTATCTACTCTGTGGAGGATTTATTTTTATCCCCAAACTACAGGTAAAGAAAATCATTTCTCAATTCTATATTTTTAAGTGTGGGGTTTTAATTAATTAATTTGCTTATTTATTTATTTGTTTATTTGTGATAGAAAAAAGCAGAGAGGCTAACTGAGAATGAGAGGAAGAATGGGTGTGCTAGAGCCTCCAGAAACTGCAAACGAACTCCAGAGCCGTGTGCCAACTTGCGTATCTAGTTTGTGTGGGTCCTGGGGAATCAAACCTGCGTTGTTTGGCTTTGCTGGCAAGTGCCTTAACCACTTAGCAATCTCCCCAGCCCTCAAATCTGTATTTTTATTGGGGAAATATACAAATAAACAAGTAATGTATACTTAATCAAAATACACGACTAATTACCAGGACAAATTAAGGTAAGTTACAGAGCAGAGTATAGTGGGATGGCATAGGAGAGAGGAGACACAGTAATATTTATTTGGCATAGACTGCCCAGGAGATTTTGTTCAGATAATGCAACTTTGCAAAGTAAAGGAAAGGAAATGAAGTACCAAGACATGTGAACATTACGACATCATTCAGACAGAATGGGGAATGATTTGGACATGACATAATCTTGTTGAAGCTGACATGCCACAGATAGTGAGGGACAGAGAAAGATGCCATATGGTTGCTAGGAGTCCAAATACCTCCCTCTTTGTTTTGTACTGCATGAAATTATAAATTACAGAAAGTCTTTGATGTGAACAATAACACACAGTCTAAAGTCAGAACCATAACAGAATCTCTTTGGTTGCTATGGAAGACTGCTGACATGCCTTCTAACAGCAATCTGAACTCCAGTGAGGAGACAGAAAGCATATTAGTATTTGAACCATGGGCTTATACCATAAATAATTATCTCTCAATAAATAAATAAAAAAAAACAATGATCTAAAATCATCTCTAAATGGGAGTTTAGAAGGACAGACCAGAAAGACAGATGCTGACTCCCCAGTGTGTTCAAACACGTAAGAAAAGGTGTGGTTGGAAGGCCGTCAGTGTACTGAGTATTCAAATACAGAGTACTGTGCTCATGGAGACACACCTACTGCTTGCTATGGTGTCCCTCTGGCATGCTACACTGACAGAGCTTCTCATCATGTTCATTACAAATAAGAAAGATCTAAATAGTTTACAACGTCTTCATGGGTTTGGAAGAGTGGATTTGGAGCTGAGATCAGTTAGATGTGCAACTGTTTGAAGTAGGTAGGGATATTAGAACAATTTACGAGGGGAAATTACGCTGGTATAGACAATGGTGATAGCACTGTCAATGACAATGGACAGTCTGGATCTGGATATGTCTGTGTATTAAAGTTTGGGCTAATAGATTTCCATATGTAAAATAACAGAATAAAAATGACAATGAATTATCTCTTATTTAATGGAATGAAGGTGTGTTTGTATTTTAGTACAGGGATGACTATGGAACTAGCAAATACAAACATGCAAGCATAGACATGCTGCATATGATATACTCAACGGACAGAGATTCATTTCTATTACATAGACACACATACTTAACTGCTGAAGCAATTGCATGATAGTTTATAATCCATAATAGAGATGGAAACTTCTTATGAAAATATGTTAAACATCAGAAATAGGAGAAATTTAAGGGTTGAAAAGGAAGAAAATAACAAAAGGCTAGGTATAAGTAGAGATGAGAAAATATAGAGATTGACTTGAGAACCCTAAAATTTTAGACAATGAAGGGGTTTATTGTTAAATGACTGCTCAGAGAAATGTGCATCATAACAGGGTTTCACTAACCCTAGCTGCTGTGATTTAAACTTCCATATAAAGCTGTCACTCTACAGTGTGCTTTTAAGTCTTGTTCAGCAGTCCCACCACAGGTGCAAAAACAGTCTTTGATGTCAAAATAATACTAATTAGACCAAATGATCATCATTGCATTTAAAGTGTGCTGACGTCAGAGACTGTAAATTACAGCCATGGCTACACCAGAGAGTGAGAAGCCTGGTCGAAAGCCTCTTCTCTAGCATTATCATGTTTTCACTTGTCTTCTGATAGAGAAAATGGCTTGAGTTCTCTCTCATTCATTCATTATCTTTATTATTAGATCTTAAATAACCTTTCATCTAAGACATACTACTGCTGAAAGAGTTTAAAGTAAGAGAAAACATATTTCTATAAATAAATATGTGGTTAAATAGTCATCAATTACACATTGCCTATAGAAAGGAAGATTTATCATGATAGTATATTTATAAACATGTACGGATTTTTTAAATTATGGCCTGAAGAAATGACTTGGCTGTTAAGATGCTTGCCTGAAAGACTAAAGGATCCAGGATCAATTCCCTAGAACCCACATAAGCCTGATTCACAAGGTGGTATATGTGTCTGGAGTTAATTTGTAGCAGCTGGAGGCCATGGCACACCCATTCTTTCTCTCTGTCTCTGTCTGTCTCTCTCTGTCTTTCTCTATCTCTCTCTAAATTAATAAATTAAAATGTTTTTAAAAAATTAGAGCAACCCAAAAGGCAACAGTACCATAAAACTCTACATCCTAAAAGACAGACCAAATAGCCCTTAGAGGGAACACAGGATTCATAAGGCCCTGGAGAGGGCACAATGAAAACTGATAAGCTTTTGTTCACAAAGACCTACAAGGTCTCCCAAAGGAAGACAGATATATGTCAGAGTGCTTGATGACCCACCATAGGTTAGTGGTAAGACCCTACTGCTGAAGATACCATATAATGTTGGCATGTATCATGAGACAACATGGCTGGAAGCTGAAATAGAGTCAGTCCCCAAACATGTAGGAAGGTGCTACATGAGTGACTGGGGGATAATGACCAATATCTGTCCAAACAACACAACACATGGTCTAACCTACCTTAATAGCAAACAACCTGACATGATGCTCATACAAGTGCAATAGTGGCACATAGCCATGGTGGGAAACCAACTGCTCTTGATTTGACTAACTGATCTGCTCAGTGGAACAGAACCCATAACTGAAGCTGGGAAACAAGTCAGAACCATATCAAAAAATGAGCCCACTCTCCATTAAACTCTTTCTAAAAAACAATGGTTATCACATTTACTTGGTGCTAACTTTACTCTCTGTTGGAGAATCTGCTTCTCTTTTTCAGATAGACACAGATCCTAAGGACAGAACTACCCCATCAGACCTCAAAAGAGCCCCAGCTGAAACTAAGAATAATTGGGGAAGCATGCAAGAATGCTCTTTTCTTGGTGAACCAGGAACCAGCACAAGGGTGAAGGAGATAGACACAGACAACAATCTACCCCTACCAAACCAGATATCCAGAGACACAGAGGCGCCCAACATAGAAGCAGACCTAATTTGAACCCAACATGGCTCAGGGAAATTTGAGGAAGGGGGGCAGAAAGAATGTCTGAGCCACACTTTGGGTCATGATACACAGAGACATTTCCTCCTAGCCAAAACTAAAGGCTAACCCCACAATGCATGACCCATATACCCCAACAAGGAGGGTCCCTGTGGATGGGGGGAGGAAATGGAGGAGGTTAACAGTGGTAGCAACTTTGACCACATTCACCGACTACAAAAATAAAAAAATAAAAACTAAAAATTAGAGCAATTGAATAATAGGTAAGAAACAATAATGGGTATGGCATATAAATTTAATAATTTTGAGCTTGATGGCAAATATTTAGTAAGATTAATGATCCAATATAGCCTTTTTCAGCTATATTAATGTGTAGTTTTTGCCAAAGATAATTTAAACTGTACTGACTAAAATAAGTTGTAAAATCTTAGAATAAAATGCAAACTATATATTTGTATGGAAAGTAATTTTAGATATACTCTTAGCAGATCCAAATAATAAGGTCATAACAGACATCAAGCTATGGCATGACCACACCTGCTCATAAAAGCATCAGGCTGTTTCAGAGAAGACAGGTCAAGGTGCTCTGAGGATGGCACGCTGGCCACCTGAGCAGCTTGCTTGTAGGCTTGTGCATCAATTATAACTTACTGAATAGGGGACGCTCTGAATAAACTGGAGCTAATGCATGAAAGATTCTATTGAAAGAGAGTTTCTAAGTCACTTAATCTAAAGGCTAAAGATGTGTTTAAAGAACTTAAAAAGTGATTCTGAGGTTTAAAATTTAAAAGAACATAGATAAGAGTAAGTAAGAAAAATGTAGGTGAAAAGAAAGTATAGTAAGTTATGCACATAGCTCAAGAAATAGAAATTAAAAGCATAGTCCCTATGCAAAGCAACAAGATGAATATTGAAGGCACATTTCATAAACAAAACAGATTTACTTGTCAATGTTTAACCACAGGAGATAAGCAGAAAGAGAAATATAATAGAGATTTTAAATTTATGCTTGACTTAACTGAAGGATCATAGTGCCTTCTCAGATTTCTCTACTAAATATTCTCATAACCTTTCTATTTCTCACAATTTTAACTGATTAAATGTTTCTTGCTTTTACTTCTGATTTCTATATATTATAATACAGTAATTCACTGAATATTTGGCCAACCCTCTTGCTCACTGAACTCTCACCCCATTATCTTGCAAGTGGAATTTATTTAACAAGTATATAACTTTAATAAGCATATGAATGGAAATAAAAATAAATAATATACTTCTTCAAAAGGCTCATTTGAGGGACAGCATTGTAAATTCAGTTTTCACATATAAAATTTTAAATATTTAGCTTATTCATACAAAGATATTAATTTCTGCATATTTTGTCAATTAATTATTAAAAAGACTTTAGAAATTAATATATGCAAGACACTTTTAAACAATATATATAGGTGAAAGATTGCTCAAATATTTTATTTTATTTATTTATTTGACAGAGAAAGAGGGAGAGAGAGAATGGGTGCCCCAGGGCCTCCAGCCACTGCAAATGAACTCCAGACACGTGCGCCCCCTTGTGCATCTGCAAACTTGGGTCCTGGGGAATTGAACCTGGGTCCTTTGGCTTTGCAGGCAAATACCTTAACTGCTAAGCCATCCCTCCAGCCCTAAAAGTGAAAGATTTATACAATCTGAAGAGAAACTAGAGTATTAGTGCAGATATAATAGTGATGAATCCTTAGAAATTCCAGTATTCTTTAAATTTATGGTCAAGCTCTCTATATTCTAAATATACTAAGTATACCACATAGCAAAAGGATATGAATCAGGTTTTTGATTCTTGTCTGTTTGTTTTTGCACATGCATATGTGTGTGTGTGTGGGGGGGTGCATACCTGTGTGCACAGCTCTGTGAGGCAGTGATATAGAGGCCAGAGGCTGACGGTGAGTGCCTCAGCTTTATTTTCCTGAGACAGCCTCTCACTTGAACCCAGACTTTGCTGATTCATGATGTCTGGCTAGCCACATTGCCCACGGTGTTGGAAACATATGCAACACCTATGCCCACTTGGCATTTTTACGGGTTCTGGGGACCCGAACTCCAGTCTTCACTTCTGTGTGGTACAGATTTTGTCCACTTGAACCCGAACTCCAGTCTTCGCTTCTGTGTGGTACAGATTTTGTCCACTGAACCTGAACCCCAGTCTTCACTTCTGTGTGATACAGATTTTGTCCACTGAGTCATCTCAACCCCAGGTTTTTGTGTTTGTTTGTTTGTATTTTTAAGTGAAGGCTAGGGTTTAATTCTTTATTACTATTATAAGTTACGTACACAGTGTGCATGCAGCCATGTTGGTACCATCATCAGCCTCCTCCCTGTCCTCCCCACTCTTCAGGGATGCTCCTTGGATGAGGAATGTGGGTCATGCATTGTGGGATTAGCCAACAGTTATGAGGAAGAGGCAAGGTCTATTTGCATAATGTCCCATCTTGCGGCTCTAACAATCTTTCCGTCCAGGCTTCAACAAATTTCCCTGAGCCATGTTGGATTCCTTTTAGGTCTGCTTCAGTGATGAGGTCTTGGGAGCATCTGTGTCTTTGGATATCTGGTTTGGTAGGACTGGAGTGTTCTCTGTGTCTATCTTCTTCACCCTTGTGCTGATACCAGGTTCAGCAAGAAAACACTCTTGCTCATTTCCCCAATTACTCTTGGTTTCAGCTGGGGCCCTGGAGAGGTGCGATAGGCTGAATCTCTCCTCAGGTTCTGTGTCCATCTGAAAAAGAGAAGCAAATTCTCCAATGGAAAGTGAAGTCAGCATCAGATAAATGGGATAACCATTGTCATTTTAGAGAGAATTAAATAGGTGCAGGCCCTCTTCTAGCCCACTGTTGGTGGGAGCTTGATAATGAAGAGCACGCTGGTTTTTTGGATGTGGTTCTGACTTGTTTCTGAAAATCTTCGGTCTGGGTCTTTCTCTAGCTACTTGGCCTTTTCTCACTCTGTTCTTTGGAAAAGTTTCAAGTGTCCTTTCTTGTTTTGGGTTTTGTTGTTTCTCTATGCCCTCTGTGAGCTTTATCTACTGCTGAGTAACAAGCTATTCTAAATTAGCTCCATTAATCACCATCGTTTTTAAGATCATTACTCTGCGTTCAGCTGGTGATGATGTGAACTAGATTTGTGTGTTGGGGAGGAGGGCAGGTTGCTTCTGAGCAGCCTCGCCAGCACAGACACTGGAGAAGCCAGCCATGGTTTTCCAGGACTTTGGAGTTGTCACAAAGTCCTATTTTCCATGTTCTACCCGTGAAGAACTATCCATAAGTAAATGCAAGAAAAGGATGCTGTGTTCTGTAGGGGAACCTGAAAATCACATTTCCACAATAAATGGAGACAAGGAACACATTGCAGCATTTCCCAGTGAGGCCATTCCCTAGCATGCCACGCAGAATTTATAGAACTATGCTGGACCAAGGAGGGCAGGACTCCATCATCATCCCACACTCCACTCATGCCCTGGCTTTGCCCAAATGTCTTACAGAAGAGATAGTGAGCTCAACTGTTAGTTTTTCTAAGGGATATTTTTGGAAAATTTTATTTTATCTGGGGGTGGGATACTTTGATTCTGCTGAATTTCAATTTCAGTATTTTTGTCGAATTCTCCTTGGAGTAAAAGGATGATAATGCCTTTATACTAGGGAAAGAAAGTTTATTCATTTATTATTTTTATTTATTTATTTTTCTTTGTATAGCAGGCAACCCAGCATAAATACATAACACAATGTTGGAAAATCCCACTTGTTTAAATTCACCCCTCTGTTTGCCTTGGCTAAACACAGAGTATTTGTTCTTGCATACTAATCTCTCATCTCCAAGACTCATATTTATTGATTTTAATAGTTTTATTTATTTGAGAGACAGAGAATGATCGAATGGGCATGCCATGCCCTCTAGCCACTGCGAATGAGCTCCAGAAGCATGTGCCCACCATGTGCATCTGGTTTATGTGTTACTGGAGAATTGAGTCTGGGTCCATCGGCTTCACAGGCAAATGCCTCAACCACCAAACAATCTCTCCAGCCCACTTTCTAACTTTCATTGTTCAAACCAAATTTGGCAAACATCACAATACCCAAAATCTGATGTATGCGAACTGTTTATATTTCCATTCTTTGTATATTCTTCAAGTCTGTATCTTGTATTCTCTGAAATCATCCACATTTTATCATAATACCTCACTTATCTTAGAAACTAAATATTCATCTGTATGTTTGACACTTCTTGAACATAATAAAGGTATCCCAGGCTTAACAATGTCCAAATAAAACACCAAACTGTGTAATCTTTGCAATTATATATACTAACCCCCGTTGCTGCTACCTCCTGGATGGGCAAATAATAATTATCATACGATCAACATAGTACAACAGCAAATTTAATTTAGTCTTTCAAATATACTTTGAAACCACTTACACATCAACAGGACAAGCCAGAACGCTGAGCTATTTACTCTCATCTCTTTTTACCTAATCTTTCTGCTCTTACCTCTGTCAGCCCTGTATTTGATTTCATACGCTGAAACATAGAGACACATCCTTTCAACCCATTCTGAGAAACTTGACTGCTAAACCAACAGAAAACTCCCTGGTAGCTCTGCCCACGTACCTTGGTCCCATAAAGAAATAATCTCTAATGTCAGCAAACAGTTCCCACATTGAGCCAGTTAGCAACTCAAAATATATTCTATATAATTGAGATCATAACACTCATTGTCTTCTCCAATGACACTTTATACACACATCGCTCAGCAGGGCAGTCAACGTTATTACATACGTCTCCCACCCAACGCGACTCCCTCATTCTCATATCAACACATGCATGTAGTTTGTTTTTTTTTTTTTTTTTTTTCTCTCCATCCTGCTTACTAACCAGTCAATGGCCTCCTCAGTATTTTGTCAGCAGAACTATTTCAAACATACCTCCAACTCAGTGACCTTATAAGTCTTCCTCCATAAAAAAATCTTTGTTGGGCTGGAGAGATGGCTTAGCGGTTAAGCGCTTGCCTGTGAAGCCTAAGGACCCCGGTTTGAGGCTCAGTTCCCCAGGTCCCACATTAGCCAGATGCACAAGGGGGCACACGCATCTGGAGTTCGTTTGCAGAGGCTGGAAACCCTGGCGCACCCATTGTCTCTCTCTCCCTCTATCTGTCTTTCTCTCTGTGTCTGTCGCTCTCAAATAAAATAAAATAAAAAATTTAAAAGAAAATCTTTGTTTACAAATAGCTACGTACTCCACTCCTCACTCATAACAAATTTTTCATATTGTCAGTAACTTTCTATATGAATTAGAAATTCTAGTCTCTAAATTTAGCAGCCCTTGTTATCTTATAATGATTTATCTCTCTTCCAAGGCCTTACCTTTACAATCTTACATAGTCCATATATAGTTAAGTTCTCTATCTGTTACACTGCAAACTTTAAGTGAAACAATTTTAGACAATTTTTACACTGCAAAATCTCACGGTACTGATGTAAAGTAGATTTTCCATAAGCACTTTTAAAAGCAATATTAAGGAATACCTGTACAGGCTGTTAGGAAAGTATATTACACTCTCATCCAAAGCGTCTCACCTGAGCTTCTTTCACAAATTTTTCATTTATTGTTCTAGTGCCACCTACGACTTACCCCATTCTTTATAGCATTGACCTCACCTGCAAATTCTCCATTGTATTCTTGACTGATTATTATGTCTTTACCTGTTTCTCCTTATTTTATCTGAAACAGTGTGTTTAAATAATTATTTTTATATTAACTATCAAGGAGTAACAGCAACTATTCTCTGATAAAAATTTCACTGTTGTCAAATTTTAAATATTATTCATGCTCATCTTATAGTATTTTAATATGATTTCTCCCATTTTATAATGAAAGTTTTATAAGGGCAGTGTATATCTAATTCCTTTTGACATTTTTCAGAATTGTTAGCATTTTGACTTACAAAGAGAATATATTCAATGAATATTTATAGATCATACAATTTTACAAATGAATAATGGATATTTTTTATTAAAAGCATAATATATTATTTTTAATGCACACCATTATAGATTCTAAATTAATAAACCACTTTTGCAAAAAGGACCAATATATATTTATGTATACAGTAGAGATGAGAAGAGGTAAAAACTTGAAATTGCTGGTCCTGTGAATTCACAATAACCTCTCTATTCCCACCCATTATTGTCATTCTTAGAATACTTGTCTCCAAAACAGAGAACAAAAAAAAAAAAACAAGGACTGATTTTACATAGATCAGAGTAATCAGTCCTAAGGCCTGGAGCTAATGGCAGCAGCGCAGCTTTGCAGCCCACATTCAGCTTGAGTCTCACAACTCAGGTGGAAAGAACAACCAGCCAAGGATGATTCCCAGCTAGTAAGAGGAAAGCTAAATCCGCTTGGCTAGAAGGAGATGCATGTGGGTGAGGTTAAGGAGACAGCAAGGCCAAGAGCGGAAACAACCCGGTTGGAGAGTGAGTGCTAGGCAGAGTTCCAGAGAGCAGTGGGGATGTAGAAGTGATGCTTCAGGTCAGAGGGGCCCGTGGTGGCCTGCTCTACTTACAGTTGGCTCTGCCACCAAGCACCCCTCAGAATTCATTGCCTCAACCCTGCCAAGAAACCAGTGAAATTCACCTTCAAAATGATGCCCCCACCCCAGAAGACCCATGGAAAATCACAGGCCCCAGGCACCTACAGCTGGCATATAGCTGTTAGCCATCTGGAGGCAGCTAAGAGAATTACATCTTAACTAGTGGAGCAATCTTTTAAATTCCTGAACCTTAGGTCACTGAGACATCCGTGGAAATAGATACTATTGACTTCAGCAAAATAAAAAACTCCAGCAAATGGCCATATATACTTGAAATTAAACATAATATAATTAATTAAAACTCTACAAATAGTTCAGGAGAAAGGCTTTAATATCAAAGCCACAGTATTGGATGCTTGCTGGATTGTTGTATTGAAATATTTGATAAGGAGCAACTCAATAGAGGAAGGGTTTAATTCAGGTAACAATTTGTGAATACAGTCCATCCTGGGAAGAAAGGCTTGGTAGAAGATGATCTGCATTCAGGTGATAAATTCTGATGCTCAGCTTTCTTTTTCCTTGTATGTTGGTCCAGAACAGTTGAAAATATTAGCCATAACAAGTCCACCACATGCCATCAAGCCACCACCTTTAGAATCAGTTTGGGCTTATTTTGTTTTGTATGTGAGTACCTATTTACACAGGTATGTGGTCTACCCAGTCTAGTGATGACTTCAGATGTCTGGTGTCAGGATTTCTGGAAAAGGACAATTTTACCAGAAACCTTACTTCTCTAGGAATGGCATTCTTTTTTTAAAAAAAAAATTTATTTATTTATTTTAGAGTGACAGACACAGAAAGAAAGACAGATAGAGGGAGAGAGAGACAATGGGCACGCCAGGGCTTCCAGCATCTGCAAACGAACTCCAGATGCGTGCGCCCCTTTGTGCATCTGGCTAACGTGGGACCTGGGGAACCGAGCCTCGAACCGGGGTCCTTAGGCTTCACAGGCAAGCTCTTAACCGCTAAGCCATCTCTCCAGCCCAGGAATGGCATTCTTGGAAGGAGATAGACAGACCTGAAAAGGGGACGGACAGAGGTAAGAAAGGGTCAGCTTCTTCTGACATTTCTGACCTGCAGTAAAGTGCAATGACTTCGATGTTCCTGAACTGACCCAAGGTCAACTCCTGAGTGTAGTCAAGACAGTGTTATTTATTTTGGGACTCTGTCACCCCTAAACTGTCCCACGAACTGAGTTTTTTTTAATTGAGATATAGTCTAGTTATTTTATTTGGTTAGTTATTTGTCTATGTGCATGTGGAGCACATGTGACGAGGGCCAGGTGACCACATCAAGTGTTGTTCTTCAGGAGCGCTCCACCTTTCGTACACACAGGTGACCACATCAGGTGTTGTTCTTCAGGAGCGCTCCACCTTTCGTACACACAGGTGACCACATCAGGTGTTGCTCTTCAGGAGCGCTCCACCTTTCGTACGCACAGGTGACCACATCAGGTGTTGTTCTTCAGGAGCGCTCCACCTTTCGTACGCACAGGTGACCACATCAGGTGTTGTTCTTCAGGAGCGCTCCACCTTTCGTACACACAGGTGGCCACATCAGGTGTTGTTCTTCAGGAGCGCTCCACCTTTCGTACGCACAGGTGACCACATCAGGTGTTGTTCTTCAGGAGCGCTCCACCTTTCGTACACACAGGTGACCACATCAGGTGTTGTTCTTCAGGAGCGCTCCACCTTTCGTACACACAGGTGGCCACATCAGGTGTTGCTCTTCAGGAGCGCTCCACCTTTCATACGCACAGGTGACCACATCAGGTGTTGTTCTTCAGGAGCGCTCCACCTTTCATACACACAGGTGACCACATCAGGTGTTGTTCTTCAGGAGCGCTCCACCTTTCATACGCACAGGTGACCACATCAGGTGTTGCTCTTCAGGAGCGCTCCACCTTTCGTACACACAGGTGACCACATCAGGTGTTGTTCTTCAGGAGCGCTCCACCTTTCGTACACACAGGTGGCCACATCAGGTGTTGCTCTTCAGGAGCGCTCCACCTTTCATACGCACAGGTGACCACATCAGGTGTTGTTCTTCAGGAGCGCTCCACCTTTCATACACACAGGTGGCCACATCAGGTGTTGTTCTTCAGGAGCGCTCCACCTTTCATACACACAGGTGACCACATCAGGTGTTGCTCTTCAGGAGCGCTCCACCTTTCCTACACACAGGTGGCCACATCAGGTGTTGTTCTGCAGGAGCGCTCCACCTTTCGTATGCACAGGGCTTCTTACTGACCTGCAGCCTACCTAGCAGACTAGATGGCTGGACCAGCATTCCTCAGGTACCCACTTCTCTCAACCTCTCCAGTATTGGGATTGCAAGTATTAATCACCACTAGTGCTTTTATTTTATTTTGTACAATTTTAGTTTAGTTTTTTTAAAATTTTTTGTTCATTTTTATTTATTTATTTGAGAGTGACAGAGAGAGAGAGAGAGAGAAGCCGATAGAAAGAGAGAAAGAATGTGTGCACAGGGCTTCCAGCCACTGCAAACGAACTCTGTGCCCCCTTGTGCATCTGGCTAACGTGGGTACTGGGCAATCAAAGCAAGGTCCTTTGACTTTGCAGGCAAACATCTTAGTGGCTAAGCCATCTCTCCAGTCCCCTGCCTCTTTTCTGAAGAGAACTTCCTCATTGGGAATGCTAAACAAAATTAGCTATAAGTGAATGATATTTGGCCAAATAAAGTGTGTAAAGAGAGTAAACTAGCATTTAGTATTATGCTTCGTGTGAGTGGCCTAGAGCTTTCTAGGAAACAGCAAAACAAGAAGCTGACTTCCTCTGCTTTTGCTCAATGCAATGCTAGAAGTCTTTCCAGAGCAGGCAGTAAAGGCAAACTCAGATAAATTGAAAAAAATGGAAACTCAAATTGTGGCTTTGTGGAGATGGCATGAATTTACATGTGAAAAATCCAAGACACCATCAAAGAAAAAAAAAAAAAAAACGATTGTAACTAATAAATGAAGTGAGCAAAATTGAGAATTTCAGAATTCAATGTACAAATTTATAACCATTGCCACACGTCAACAATGAATTATATGAAGAGGAAAAGCAGTAGATAAAATAAAATAATAAAATGCCTAAGAATAAATTTAACAAAAGGGAGGTAACAGATATAAAAGTTGCTTCTGGAAGGAAGTAAAGGTGGAAAAACTTAAGAGGCTCAAATACCTTATGGCTTAGGGGGCACATTTGGCTTAGGACATCCAGCTGTGAGATGCAGGAGGGAGTAACTAGGAAATCTAGCTGTGAGATGCAGGTAGAAGTTACTAGGATATCCAGCTGTGAGACGTAGGTAGAACTAACCAGGATATCCAGCTGTGAGATGCAGGTAGAAGTAACTAAAAAAAGCCAGTTCTGAGTTGCAGGTGGAAGTTACTAGGTCATCCAGCTGTGAGATACTGGTAGAAGTAACTATGGAATCCAGCTGTCAGATGCAGGTAGAAGTAACTAGGACATCCAGCTGTGAGATGTAGGTAGAATTAACCAGGACATCCAGCTGTTAGATGCAGGTAGAAGTAACCAGGACATCCAGCTGTTAGATGCAGGTAGAAGTAACCAGGGCATCCAGCTGTGAGAAGCATGTAGAAGTTACTAGGACATCCTGCTGTGAGTTGCATTTAGAAGTAACTAGGAAAGCCAGCTCTGAGTTGCAGGTAGAAGTTACTAGGACATCCAGCTTAACTGGGTCTAACAAACGTGGCTTGGCTTCCCTAACTGCTTGTTGCAGTGGTGATATGTGGTCATTCTCATTTCATATTGGGTGTTGCTATTGTTTCCTTTTCATCTGATTTTTGAGTTTCTCTTCTCATAATTTTCTCAGCTGAGAAAGCTTATAGACTACACTCGGAGATCCTTAGCATGCAAGAATTATTTAGTTATTTCTATAATTAACTAGATTATAATATATTCTGAACCTTTTGTAGTTCTATGTTCATGGAGCTCATGTAGTAAGATAGTATACGGTAGGGGAATGATAGGCACTATTTCCTACTTGCTGTAATACAGTCATGAAGTTACCATCTTATGGCAGAAGCAGGAAATTGGCAGCAATTAAGACACTGTAGTAATGAATGTCAATGAGAGGAAAACAACCACATAATCTTATAAATATTTCACCTACTAGATGGCAAGAGTTCTATGTTCCCACTCAGTAGTAAAGTCTATACTACAAGTAGGTTCAACATATCAAATCAGAAATTAGACCTAGCTCATCAGTTGGAGGTCTTTCCATGGACGAAGCTAGGTAAGTGTTCCAATAAGGTGAATGTTGAGTTCATAAGTGGTAGATCTTTGTTGGATCTGTAAAAGTCCAAAATTTGTTCAGTTAGAGTCTCCTCAGATGAGGAATTTCTAGAATCTTCAAGTTTCAGAAGACCACTTTACTTTGGAATGCCCAGAGAAGATAAACTCTGAGTATTTCATCAATTCATACAGAAGTGTCATAATATCAGAAAAAAAAAATGTCTTCTGATTGTTTACAGTGGCTTGTGAAAACTAGAAATGTAACTTTAATCTGTTACCAACCCAAAATCAGTTTATGCCATCTGAGTTTCCCAGAAGAGTGACTTTTGCTCTGTAGGCAGGTCATACCTATATAACACACTGAGCTGTGTCTTACGAAGGCTGCATTATTTCTTCTAGAACTTTAGGTTGCTGATAAGGCTGAGAATACATGAATGGAATCTTTTCTTCCAGGCTTCCTTGTTCTCTAAAGTAAGTTAGAGATCAGATCACCTACATACTGTAACAGAACTAATCACAAAAGAAATTTATCTTTTATGTCTTGATGGAGAGACTGAGCCAGGCCCTGGGGCATGACGGTTCAGACACACTGATGTCATCTTCAGATCCAAGTTCACAGAAGCAGACTGAAGGAGGCAGAGTTAAGAAACACTGCAGAAAAGCCAGTGGCTTCAGGTAAAATTAATGACAAGAAGATATTTGGGCTCCTAGTGAGAAATAAAGGACAACAATTGTGTCTTTGGCCCCAAGGATTTGAAGAAATCGATAACTGTCTATTTGAATTCTTTCCCAGCAGGATAGAAGTGAGGAAAGAGCTTGTGTGGAGTAAGGGCAAACTTTTGGACATAAGGTCTATAGCTGTGCGTTTGAACCTTGCTTATGATCAAGCCTCAAATGATTCAGGAGACATTTGGATTACTGCTTATATGGATCTGAACTTTAATATGTTCTGCTCCAATTATTTTTCTAATGTTATTGGAAATTTTAGCCCAAAGATTGATACATGAAGTGGCAAGAAAAAATCTGAAGCATTCTTCAAATATAATGGAGAAATGAAAGGTATATCCAGAGATATCACAGCTTGAATATTCACAGTGGGTTCTAGCTTGAGAGAAAATATCTCAATTGTTCACTTATATTATAATTCCATTTACATGGGAACTTTCTCCTATTCAAATTCAAGAAGTAGTCTCAGATCAAGAAAAAAAGTCTTTTCAGTCAATGACTGGAGCATTACCATAGTGTGATATGAGAAAAGAAAGGAATCTGCATTATTTGAAATACCATCCGAGATGTATTTACTCTGAGGAAAGATTTGGTATAAAATAAGGTACAATGAATAGTACTTGTATCCACTAAGAAATGCTAAGACTGACTATATTTACAGACATTTCACCTTGAGTGTTTTAGGGTCAGTATATCAGGTTCAATTTTCTTCCATAGGAATCCTTAATGATCAAAATTGGAATCATTTTCTTTACTTTGGTTTATTTTTCAAAACACATCTAGTTTTTATTCACAATGCCCACAAATGTCCATTCTTTTCACAATGCAAACAAATGTTCTTGTGGATAGATTATTGCAATCAGTGTAGCTATTTGATGTACAGAGCCACATATCTATATGGATCATGCCGTATTTTTATTTTAAAGCCATTTCAAAATTTTCTGCCAGAACTGTATGCCCGGCTGAAGAAACTTTCTATTGTAAATTCTGGCTTAGCATTAGGCCTCTGACTTCGTGTTTAACCCTGTAGATAATACAATATGCAAAGGCTGCTATTATAACCCTCACGAACTGCAAAGGTTTCCCTCCTGTAGCTGAAAGGATCTCTACAGCAGATTCGCCTCTTCTTCATTTGTATAATTCAGTTATGATCGAACCAAACATTATTAAAACTGTTTTGTGCATTATTTTTGAGAGGTAGAGACTGTTTGGAGGCATTTACTTCACATCATTTTACTTCATTTTTATAAGGAGGGAAATCAATCATTTTTGTCAGTCCAATCAGTTTTTACTACACAGAATTTAGCAACTGAAGTTTATAACAATACGGTTGCAAGTGATATAGTTTGCTCAACCCTAAATCATATGATTTTTTTTTTAAATGCTAAGACATTGCTGAGCAGGAAAGAACATTTGTAGCATATGCATTAGGGCCCAAGACTGTCTTATTTCAGCTGAGATTAATCCCTAGAACCCACATAAATATTGGAGCATTACCATGAATGTATGCCCCACAATAAATTCAGGTGTTTTATAAAACTGTGTAAATTGGATTTTAGCCACCTAGTTAGATGAGATGTCACTGGGGACAGATCTGGGGGTCAGGCTTTGAGGTGTGTTTGTGGGCAAATCTGACTGCAGCCTAACGCCATGCAGAGAAGTCTGAGCTCTGTCTGGGACCCTGCTGCTGGATCCCCACTGCTTGTTGCCGCTTCGTGCTTGCTGGTGGTGCTGGCTGCTTGGCTGTTTGTAATCATGAGTGGGAGCCAGCTTCTTCTGCCATGAACGGAATTTCCTTTTGGACCTGTAAGCTGAAATAAAGCCATTATCCTGCAAACTACATCTGCTTTGGAAATGTATCCCAGAAGCGTGGAGCTGACTACAATATCATGCAATGCCAATCCTGTGAGACGGCAGGAACAAGAGAATCACTGGGCTCTCTGGTCACCCAGGCTGACTGAGACCTTCAGGTTCAATGAAACTTGTTTCCTGGATATAGAGGCCAACCAAGACCTCTGTACTCCACACATCTGGCTGCAGAGCCTGAACACCTATACACACATGGGTGTATAGCACCACACACTCTATGTCCAAACACACCACACCACACATAATATACACACAAAATACTAAAGTTCCTTCAGTAGCTGCTGGGTTTGTCTAGGATTATAGTAATCCTTATTAGAGCTCTCACTTCATCTTGAGCCCAAGATTTAATATTTACAGTAGCCTGAAAACCTGCCACAGAGGAAAAATGAAATATATATATTTATATTTATATAGTATTTATATTTATATATATATACACTAACATTTTGAGTCTTGGGAAAGTAATTGGGAGAAAGTAGGAGAGCTACAAAAGGAATAATAAAGGGGTAGTTGATGAAAGTTTAAAAGTAAAGAACTTGCAAGGATAAAATGAAAGAAGAAAATCTTGATATGTGGAGGAAAATTGGAAGAAATGAAGGGGAGTGATTCCCAAATAAATTAGTTTTATTATTGTTTAACTTTTCCAAGCTACATATTATCATTGAATGAAGAATTATTCAGCTAAATACTTTTGTGAGGGATAGATATGTCTGCATGTTAATCTATAACTCTTGGTTATAGACTGTCTGATTCTCTTGGTTTTCTAAAATATATCTCAAATAATGATTTTTATATAAAATATTCTTACACTGACTGATGAAGTTTCAATTCAAGCTTTATGGAGTCCTGCTACTAAGTAGATACAATAAGAATTAGGCTTAAATAATACATATAAAAGAGCAGAAATTAATGTTCTGGATTGGGAGAGAACTTAGAGTTGAATGACTCACAAAAAGTTATCGATATTTAGGAGAAAACTAGGGTTCGAAGCTGAGGAGCTACCTCTGCAAGTAAAACTCTTGTAAAATGTTGAGTACCTCACTTCAGATCCCCAGACCCTACATAAAAGCAGGAAACTGAGGCAGGAACCTGTAATTCCAGCGTTCTTATGGCAAGACTGTAGAATTCCCTAGAAGCTTACCATAGGAACACTCAACAATGAAAGCCCCTGCCTCAAACGAGGTACAAGCTGAGGACAGATGTGAAAGCTGTCCTCTGACTTCTACACTTGCACAACAAACAGCAAATGAGTAAGTAATACAGAAATACTGAAAATCCTACTGTTTTTCTTTGGGCCATTTAATTGACTGGCAACTACCATGAAAAGCAGTAGACTGTGCACCCTCTCCTGTGATGTAGTAAGTGAGAGCAAACATTCTCCCTGGGTCAAAGTCAGTACGGTGCTGTTGCTCACCTACAGCAAACTTCACAAATGCAAGGGCACAAAGAACAGTGGGTTTCTACTGAAAAACCCAAATTCCTTTGTCTGTGAAAACAACCCAAACACGGCTTCCCAGCCCTGATTCCTGGTTCTGCCTACAGTTGTCCTTTCCACGACAAATGATGCTTTTGGACCCAGTTTTCATATCTGATCAACCTATGTGAACATTGACTAAAGCAACGATCAGTTTATCGTAGGTTTTTCTGTTTTGTTTTGTTATGTTTTGTTTTGTTTTCATAATCCATTTCTGGTATCCCTGTGAGGATTTGATTCTGAATCCCAGTACCTGCTTGTGTCAGGAATAAGACTGTTGAAGGAACAAACTCAGATGTTAGCTCTTATTACTGGAAGAATTAGTTAATTAATTGGACAGCTAACCTCCTACACACTTACTAAAAATTGATACTCATGATGTAGAGCCTTCTACCTGAATAAGCCTTCTACCTGAATAAGGGTACTTAGAGCCAGGTGGAAAAAAAAAAAAAGATGGAAAATAAGTATGGAAAATGAACATTGTTGGTTAAATTTTTTTTAAAAGAGAGAGAGAATAACAAGAACATATAGGTTATATCATTTCTATATTATAACATTATACACTAAAAAGGCTATCTTTTTATTTATCACTTGGGTCAAAAAGAATTTTAGTGACAATTATTTTGTACTGTGTCTCTGAAAATTCTTCACCACTCCCTTCCATTGTGCTTCTAAATGTACGTTGCCAAATGCCACATCTCCCACATTACATCCTCTCTGCCTAAATTCCACCTTTTCCTTTTATTGGATACTCCATTTGAAGGCAAACACTTTAACTGCTGAGCCATTTCTCCAGCCTGTAGATGCTCCATTTGTTTGACTAATCCATTGAAAAGCACTTCTCTTTTTATGTCCCAGTAGTTTTCTAACAGAAGGACAATTTAGCACTGAACAATGGAGCCACATCCTGTCTTTACAAATAGCCTTTAATTCTGAGAATGGATTTTGACCCCTTTAAAAATAGTGTGTGAATCAATATGTATTATTCACAACAGGGTTCAATATATGGGATAGACTGATTTGGCTAAGGTAAACGTATAATTGTTAGCACTTTTTAGCCACCAAATCCTGATGTTTTAACTAAAACTGACAAAGAAAAAAATATAGTTGTCAGACTTCCAAATACTTTGCTTAATTAAAAAAAAACCCTGAGAATTAGCAAATTTAATTATGATCCTATTGTTTTACATAGCAATACTTTAAAAAAGAACAATAATTTTTATAAACATAGGAAAATGTCTAGATACTGTTATCATAGTAGTGACAGAATTTCTGATCTTGCCGGGTATAGTGGATCACACCTATTATCCCCACACTCAAGATGATGAGAGTTTGGGGATCACAGTGACTTTGAATATGGCATGGGCTATAGCATGAGTTCCATGGCGGCCTAGAGAAATACAATAAAAGAGTACCCAACAGAATAAAACAAGGGAGGAAAGTACATATTGATTCAATATTTCAGTGGAACACCTCTGTCATGGCTTGCAAGTCAGTGAAGAGTGGCTCAGTCCATGGTGGCAGGCATTTATGGTGGCATCTCATTCACATAGCAAACCTAGGAAGTAACACAGAGCGCACTGGAGCAGAAGCCAGCATAACCATCAGAGACTTACCCCCAGTAACTACTTTCAAAAACTATGTCTTCCTAAAAGATCACTTCCCTTTTGGGGAATGACATTCAAAACATAAACCTGAGGGTGGCTTTCCATACTGAAACCATGACACCATCAATTTTGAAAACTCTAAGTTACTATATTATATAGTTAATATACACAAATGACTTGGAAAATGAATGCCAGAATCTGAGGAGAAATAGTCAAAACTAAGTGTACTATAATTTTTTTAGAATAACCCATCTTTTTACGGAAATACAGAATAAGAATCAACTCTTTGGTTAATCTCTTTGTTGTCTGAATAAGTTAAGTTTATTTGGATAGAAGTAACAGAATATAGGGCTGGAGAGATGGCTTTGTGGTTAAGTGCTTGCCTGCGAAGCCTAAGGACCCCGGTTCAAGGCTCAATTTCCCAGGACCCACATTAGCCAGATGCACAAGGGGGCACACGCGTCTGGAGTTCATTTGCCATGGCTGGAGGCCCTGGCGTGCCCATTCTCTCTCTCTCTATCTGCCTCTTTCTCTGTCTGTTGTTCTCAAATAAATAAATAAAATAAAAATCTTTTTTTTAAAAAAAAGAAGCAACAGAATATAAATTGGAAGCTTAAGTACTTCTTTTGAAATTCAGGGTCAAAAATGTAAACAATCCTCAGGAAGAATTGAAAGATATAAGCTAAAAAATCATTAGGGCACCTGTTGGTAGATTCTAGGCCTTTCTTCTCTCTCATTTCTGAATTTTATTGTGCCTGCATAGATAAACTTTTTTGTGTTTGTGGCAACACATCTAAGCCTTGCTGTGAAAAAAGTTCTGTGTTTGCAAGTTATGTACCACTCAGTTGAATCAGTTGAACTCTTTCTTTAAACTTGTATTTATTTATTGCATTTCTCTCTCTCTCTCTCTCTCTCTCTCTCTGTGTGTGTGTGTGTGTGTGTGTGTGTGTGTGTGTGTGTGTGTGTATGGATTCCTGAAAATAAATGCTCATCCAGCTTTATATATATGGTTGGAGAATTCCCCAGACCAGCAGGCTTTGAAAACTAGTACCTTTAAGTGCTGAGCCATTTTGTTGCGCCACCCCCCCAGTTGCATTATAGCAGAGGAAATTTTGATTGGAGAAGTATGATTGTGTCTCTCTCCATGGTCCTGTCAAAAATTACTGTCGACTTCATTCATTCGTCTTCATCGACTGGTGCTCATCTGTGAAAGTAGAGAGTGCCTAGAAGAGATCGGGATGGGCAGTGCGAGAGGCAGCAAGTATTCAAAATAAATATTCCGTATTTGTGTTCATCTATGTGAGGTCTGATAATTTCCCCTCTGTATTGTAACAAAAAGGATTATCTGAACACCTTTATGCACTATCTCAGTTGTTTGCAGTGGTCTGGTATTCATGTGTCATAAGATGGCAGATCACACAACACTTCATCCTAGATTTTTGTCAAACTTCAATTAAATTAAAATGCTGCACTAAGTACCTTAGGGAGTCCAGATTTGGTGCGATCTCGTTCATCTTAAGTAGCTGTGGTGTACTCCGCCAGTGGAGGACTATACAAAGACGACATGTGTTATGGAGGCATTACAGCGTGTTAGGTGTCAGGGGAGAAGAAAAGGCTCATTTTTAGCTAGATAGAGGAGAGATGTCTTTCTGTCTCCAAAGTCACCCTTCTCCACTCCTCTGCCACCGCCTTTGTTCCTCTGTGTGGCCAATTTCACTTTCAGGTGATTCTTCTCTCTGTTGTGTATAAAGATTACAATCAGGATAAAGACCCCACATAAGCATTTTAATAAAGATTTTATGTGTACTTATTTATTTATTAGAGACAGAGAGAGGAAAAGAAAAGTGGACAGTGAGGGAGGGTGAATGTGCCAGGGCTTCTAGCCACTGCAAATGAACTCGGCACACATGGCAACCTGTGCATCTGGCTTAGGTGGGACCTGGAGAATCGAAGCTGAGTCCTTGGACTCCATAGGCAAGAGCTTAAACCACTAAGCCATGTCTGCAGCCCCCACATAAGCATTTGTATTTATCTTCAGATAACCACACAAGGTGCTTTATCATTTGTAGATTCTTTCTGAAGATACACACATCACAGATATAAACCTGGGTCTTTGGAGGGCACAAAATGCCACCTTGGCTAAGCCAAGAGTGCTTTAGAGTGGCAGAAGGGTCATCTTTTGCATTGCTCATGTTAAGAGAACACTTGAAGGTGCCGGCCTCGAGAATAAACATAGACTGGGGAGAACAACCACATCTGCAGCACACCTGTCTGCCCAGACACGTAAGATGAGGTGAAACAGTCCGAGACTACTTATAGATTGAAATTTTATGCTCACTGACAACATTTGTCTAATGTGTTGATTGGTATCCCGAGAATCAATATAATCTGAAGGAAGTTTAAGTATCTCACATTTGGCTTGATGGGCCAATGAAAAGGACATGGAGTAGGTAGTCTCCTGGAAGCTAGGGTTATAATACACAATTGGATCTACTCACATATTCTCCTATTTCAATTAATGCATATTTTATAAGGCCATCCTGCTTTACCCTAAGTCATATGATCACAAGCAAAGCAAAAATGCTACCAAAGAACTAAGAAAAGCAATGGTAGTGAAAGCATAATAGAAAATATACAGGGTCCTTCTAATAAAGCATCCAACATAGGGAGATCAGCATATATGGGTTTAGTTCAGCTAATTTTCTATAACTTCTTAATGGCATGCAATTGCAATTTCTCCTTTACCCTTGCTACACTGCTGATGTCCACTGAATACTAGAAAAATCATCTTCCAATAAATGCATATCTTCCTATAAAGTTAAGAAAGATAAAAATGGTATCAGAACATAATACCCTATCAATCTAAAGCTAATATGATTGAGAATTTTTAGATATACAGAGGGCTCTGGGATGTCAAGGAGTGAATCAAAGTCTTCATTAGCTACTTATTTGATGATATGTATCAAACATGTAAGAACTTTTCAGACAATAATACATGAAGTTTAGTGAGTTTCAGTAGGGAAACAGGACAGAAGCAAAATTTCATTAAATCTGATACACAGAACTGGTGAACAAATTTCTAAGAATCAACTAACTTATATTCAAGCAGAGGAGAACTGGTATTGGAGTTAGAAAAGTGTAATTGTTTTATTTTCTTTTATTTTTAAGAAAGATGTAATTTTCTTGTTGATACATGTTTGGAACAATTATCAGTAGAGAGGAAAGTCTGAAGAAATAGGAGAGGACAGTTAACAGATATTGTTCTTTTAATTGGCCATAATTTTCTTCAAATAAAATAGTTTGAAGATGATTAAGTTGGATGCTGGGGAAAGGTAGCCATGAAAATCTCTCCCACATTTTTTGAAGATAGGATAAATTTGAAAGTAAAGGCAAATATTGAAGCCATAGTAATTAGTTGAAAACATAAAATTATTTAGAAGTAAATATTAAGAAGTGGGAGACAAGGGTCGTGAAGAAAGTGCTTGCCATGCAAGTGCGAGGATAGGAGTTTAGATTTCTGGCATCCGTTTAAAAGCCAGGTGTGGTGTCACCCTTTTATAATTCCAGCTCTGGGGAAGCAGAGACAGGAAGAAGTCCAAGACGAGCTGGCTAGCTAGTCTTGCTGAACCCACATGCTCTAGGCTCACAGAATGACTCTGACTCTAAAACTAAAGTGGAAGAATAATTGAGGAAGGCAACTGACATTGACCTCTGGCATCACAATTACACGCACACACACACACACACACACACACACACACACGCAAACACCATGCACAGATACCACACTCGTATCACACATACACATACTAATGAATAATGGTTGTTTGAGTATAAAATGTTCCCCATAGCCTCATGTGCTTGTGATTAAGCTTCATACTCAATCCCAGCTGTTAGATCCGCCTTGTTGGAGATATGTCTCCAATGGTACCTTGAAGCTTAGTAGTACAGTGTACTGGGTGTTCAAAGCTCACTCCCTCTTTCTACTGCCTCCCAGCTGAGTTGATAATAAATGTGCATCCTCTACTAGTGCAATGCTTTCCCTGACAGGATGGCCAGACAAAATAAACCCTTTCCTCTGTATGCTGCTTTTTGTCGGGTGTTTTGTCCCCAACAAAGAGAAAGTAACTACAGCACTAATTTAAAAAGCTAAAAAATTAATAATTGTTTAAAGCTATAAAGAAAGATGCTATCTAAAAGGAAAAGGCAGAACAGTATTCCGTGGTGTGTTAGAGTACTTTAAAGGCTTTCTAAATCATGCTGTGAAGCGCCTGCCTCTTTCACCTACCAATAAGCCTTATACAAGCACAGCATAATCTGCTAAGGTCTTTCACTGACCCCACTTTATGTCTGCATCTGAATCGAGGCCAGCTGTGGAGTTTCTGAGGATGAATGACTCTTGTGAACAAGTGTCTGATGCTTCTTTTAAGCCTCCTGCAGCCCCTTCATCTTAAAGCTGCCCCATGACTTTAGAGTTCCTTCACGTCTCTCTCCACCGCATGGGTTTTGTGTAGTTTTGACAAGAGGATATGGTAGAAAGACTCTGCAGAAGCATCAGCACACCCTTTTACCTTCAAGCCTGTTCTGCCATGGCCTTGTTTATGCATATTGCTTCACACATTACCAAGTGCAAGTCCTGTGTACTGATTCCATTATGCAAAATCTGGATTCTGTACTCCCCTCCTCCTCCTTAACTACGGTATATCTTAAAAGAGCACAAAGCATTGCAAGATCCTGGTGTACCGACCATAATACATTTCTCAAGTAGTAAAGCTTTACCAAGGTGTACTGTGTAAACATTTTTGATGTGAGATAATGGCACACACATCTTTCATTGCATTCTTCCCTGTTGTACTATTTAGATGACTTAATGTAGAGGCAGAGTACCCTATTCAAGTGAAAGATGTGATATAAATTTTATGTGCTGTAACTACATATACAAACTCCACATTACTTTCACTATTCACTCTTATACTTTGGGTGTTTAACACCCCAATTTATTTACATTTTCTGTCCAAGGAACGACATGTCATTGTAACACAACTTAGAACTTTTATTTGATGCTATAACTGGATCTGTAGCTTGCCATTCCTGGCAAGTAAAGGAGTTACTTATGATTTTACATATTTACTCTTACTCAAAAGCAGATATTGACAGTAAATACTTATAAATATTGCTTTTCCCACATAATTGGTTCAGATGTATAACATGTTCACAGCTATTGTTTGTTGGTTGGTTTGTTTTTTATAATGGTAAAGGAGCATTGAACAAGTAAATTGGCAATACATTATCCCTTTGGCCCCTTTGAAAGTAATAAGTATGATTTACATACTACACTTCCAGAAGCATTAAGTTCAGAATATTAAGCTCAAGACACAGAAAAAGGATATTAAAAATTATAGGATTCTGGGCTTGAAAGATGTTGGAGTGGTTAAGACGCTTCCTGTGAAGCCTAAGGAGCCAGGTTAGATTCTCCAGAACCCATGTAATCTAGATGCACAAGGTGGCACATGCATCTGGAGTGCATTTGTAGTGGCTAGAAGCCCTGACATGCACATTTTCTCTCTCTCTCTCTCTCACTCTCTCTCTCACTCTTCTCGTTCTCAAACATAAAAATAAATTGTAGAAAAGTTAGGGTTCAATTGGAAAGAAATACATTGGGATTGATAAAAAAAGCTATGGGAACTTTTAAAATTGGACTGAATGCATTCATTTTACATCCTGGATGGTTATCAGGTTATGAGGGCCAGGGGCAGAATCTGGTGGATTGATTCTGGTGCCCCACATAAACTTACGTGTTCTGAATGCTAGGTTCCCCAGCTGATGGAGATTTGAGAAGTAACACCTCCAGGAGGCAGTGTATGGTTGGGTAGTATACCCAGTGTCCCCTTGCTGGTGTCTGGCACACTCTCCAGCTGATGTTGTCAGTCTGATGCTGGCCAGGATGTGATATCTAGCCTCTGCTTATGCCATCATTTTCCTCTGCCATAAAGGAGCTTCCCCTTGAGTCTGTAAGCCAAAATAATTCCCCTTCCCACAAGTTGCTCTTGGTTGAGTGATTTCTGCAGAAATGTGAAACTTGTAACATTTATCAGTTTACCTCCTTGTAGTTTTCCTTTTTTTTTTTTTTCCTGGCTGTTCTTCTATCCACTGTTTTTGCTGTTTGACAAATACATCTTAAACAAATTATTTATCATTTATTTATTTAACAGAGAAAGAGGGAGAGAGAGAAGATGGGTGTACCAGGGCCTCCAGCCACTGCAAACAAACTCTAGATGCATTCACCCCCTTGTGCATCTGGCTAACGTGGGTCCTAGGGAATTGACCTGGGTCCTTTGGCTTTTCAGACTAATGTCTTCTCTGCTAAACCATCCCTCCAGCCCCCAAATAATATTTTTAACAATTTAATGTTTGATCATTTCTGTTTTAATTCTGTATTTATTTGTTTGAGATGGAGAGAGTAAGAGAGAGAGAGAAAGCGGCAAATATTTCGAGAGAGTGTGGGCACAGTAGGCCTCCAGCCACTGTAAACAGACTACAGATGTATGTGCCACCTTGTGCATCTGGCTTATGTGGGCTCTGGGGATTTAAATCTGGGTCCTTAGGCATCTCAAGAAAGTATCATAGCTACTAAGCCCTCTCTCCAGCCAAACTCTTTTTAAATTAGATGTGCCCTCTCGGTTCTGGTGCTCTGGCATTTGACCTGCTTCTTCTTTTATATGAACTACCAGATGTCTTTTGTCTGTTTTATGTTTGTACATTTTACTTCCTTTATGCCACATGAAAAGATTCTACCCTGTTTTTATTTTATACATTTACTGTCTCATACCTACCTAAGGCTAGCCATTCCTCTTAAAAACCTTTATTCCTTTTAATGAAGAATTGTAGTTAGTGGAAAAAATCTGAAAGCTAGGTTTATATTACTCCTAAAAGTACAAGAAAGAGGATAGACCATAAATACTATTGTGTTTTTATTTTTGCTATCTTCCATTTGAAAATAAATAATATAAACTCTTATTTAAGTTTTAAATTTTAATGTACCTATGTTCTTAAACTCATTTTCACATATCAATTGCCCCACAGATTTTATCCCATCAATATATCTGTTTGCTGAAAGGAAATTTTGTTGATCACTACAACATACCTCACAGAACAAAAATCAAAATGTGTTTTAGATTAAAAATGTGTTAGATTTAATTTTGAGCTAGTGTTTCAGTTATTACCTCTACATAATTATAACTAATATGTAACTGATGAAAACAATCTAATGGCAAGCTACGACAAAAATAATTATGCAAAAACTTACTTCGAATCATGTATTAAAGCTATAGATGAGTATTGAGCAATTTTGGGAATGTGATTGAGGGCGTTGTGAGGCTGTCAGCTTATAGTATACCCTCCGGAGACAACACCCTGTAATGAGTTTCAAGATGGCTTAGATGAATGTCTTTCTTTGGTAAATCAGGAGAAATATTTTGAAAGGGCAGGACGAAAAAATTAAACCATTCCTCAAAGACTCGTGGTTTTTCAAAGGTAAGTATTAGCACTGGAGTAAGGTGCAAACCATATTCTTATCCCTTTAAACTGTCCATGCATCTATACATATTAAAAAGACTGTGAATCTCCTCAGAACTTTTCAAAATTCAGTTTCAACACTTGATTAAGGTCCCAAATGTTAACAAAAAATAAGAATTAGTAGAAATAAACAGATTTTTACAGTAATAATGTAAATAGAGAATATGAAAACATCTCATAACTAAGGCACTTTTTAAACTTAACTCTGATATCTGTCTTTCCAAAGAGATCCCTTAGTGTGATGATTTTTTCACTGGCATATATTTTAAAATATAATGATTCTATGAGATGGAAGAAAACAGATAGATGATAGATAGATATTCTTAAAGATTTCCTTTATTTTTATAAGAAAGTGAGTAGAAGAGAAGAGGGAAGAGAGAAGTCATTCAGGCTTTAAAAGTATTTTAATATCTGCTGTCTACTTCAGACTATATATTGAAATTAAAATTGCTCCAAATGGTGACATTTGGAGCCCTGGCTATGTGCTACCTGTGATTCTTCTTTGAGGCACATGAGGTCATTGATGGAATGTTAGAAGCAGCAGCATAAAGTAAAAACCATTGGTTGCTTGACTGATTATCATCTCTCCCTCCCTCCCCTATATTGAACCCTCTTCTTCTCTTGCTTGTTTGACCATTGTATTTTTAGGAGGTCATTGTCCATTGATCCCACTAAACAAGGGATCAAACATTCTAGAGGGAAAAGACACTAAGAATCTGGAAGCAGCTTGTCAAACAAAATGGCTATTGTAATAAAATATGAACTTTATCCACTACTTTAAAATCTATTGTAAAATATCTGGCTTTCCTGTTATTCTAAACTATGGAGTTTTTAATGGAGGAATTTGTAAATGGTCTTTTAAGAGACAAGTAAAGCAGCTTGAGTTAATTCATTTCAAATGGACTGCTTGGAAAAGGGAGTTTAACAAGCCTTGGAGAAATGAATAAGTGAATAAACAGAAAAAAAGCTAATCCTTTCTGACTATGACATTGTGTCAGGACCAGATGACAAGTAGACAAATACCCTGTGGAAATATTTATTATGCTACACAGTGTGCCAATGAATACTATGCATCCCTACTCTTAGACACCATCTCCGAGAGAAAATTAGTTCATACACAATACAATATCGTTTTGATCACTGTCTTAATTTCTTCCAAAGAAATGAACTGTGGGGATCTGGGGCAGGAGAATCACTGGAGCTAAAGGCATGCACATAGCCACTCCTAGTTGTTCAGAGCAAATTACTACCTTTTAGACCCTTATGTTTGCACAGCAAGAGCACTTACCTACCAATACATCTTCTTAGCCCTAAAACCTGAAGGGGACAGGAGACAGGAGAGAAGGCAGTGTCAGGTGCATTAAGGCTCAAAACACCAGAGCACAGCAGACATGATCGACAGAATTTGTTGTCACGTGTTCCTCTGTTTATATTTAAATGTTGCCGGGAGCATGTGCTAATAGATGTTCTTTTGCTAGTATGGACAGTAAACAGTAGCCATGCTTATAGCTGTGGTCAGTGCTGGAACACACAAGGAAAGACCCGCAATGTTCTCATTTTCTTTTCTTCTTTTAGGCTTTTGCCTTTTTATAGGTAGCTCTTAATATTCTGTTTATTTCAAAATAAACTAAATACATATCTTAAATCCATAAGAAAATTTACTATAAGCTATTAGAAAATAGATGGTATATGTAGAGAAACATGTTTTGCTAATTTTCCAGGCATATATTTTCATTTTATCTGCAATTACTTGACTGCCCTAGAGAGATTATACTTCATATCAAAATGCAAATATTGCTTTCCTCATATGTGAAATTCTAATAATTTATATTATCATATAAAACTGTAATAATTAATATTTTATATTAGTAATAATTAAATTAGCAACAAAGGTGGGATATATGCTCCTATATACTCAAATTATAAGCTTCTGTTATTCATGTTTTGTAAGCTAAAAGAAAAAAATTAATGAGTGCCTCCTTCTATGTAAAGTAAGCATCATATACTTAAGTTTTACTTCAGGGTATGTCATTTTAAAGAGGCATAGGTAAGAATATATTACATATTATATATATATATATATATATATATATATATATATATATATATATAAATCATTAAAATCTGAAATTTAAAAAATTATTTGCAAATTTTCTTTAGGTGTAGCATTTAGGGAAATAAATGCACTGTGGGGCTGGAGAGATGGCTTAGTAGTTAAGTTGCTTGCCTGTGAAGCCTAACCCTAGTTCCCACATCAGATAGATGTACTTGGTGGCATATGTGTCTGCAGTTCATTTGCAGAGGCTAGAGGCCCTGGTGTGCCCATTTTCTCTCTATAGATAGATAGATAGATAGATAGATAGATAGATAGATAGATAGATAGATACATGATAGATAGATAGATAGATAGATATTGATATAGATATATAGATATAGATATAGATATAGATATAGATATAGATATAGATATAGATGATATAGATATAGATGATATAGATATAGATATAGATATAGATATAGATATAGATATAGATATAGATATAGATATAGATATAGATATAGATATAGATATAGATGATATAGATATAGATATAGATATAGATGATATAGATATAGATATAGATATAGATATAGAGATAGAGATAGAGATAGAGATAGAGATAGAGATAGAGATAGAGATAGAGATAGAGATAGAGATAGAGATAGAGATAGAGATAGAGATAGAGATAGAGATATAGATATAGATATAGATATAGATATAGATATAGATATAGATAGATATAGATATAGATATAGATATAGATATAGATATAGATATAGATATAGATATAGATATAGATATAGATATATCTGCCTCTTTCTCTCTCTCTCGAATAAATAAATGAAAATATTTTTTCTTAAAGAAGAATCCAGTGTGATGACTGCTTTCTCTGTAATAGTTTATTTAGACATCCTCAGTATTTCAGTTGATTGAAAGAAGGGTCAATCATTTCAGACCCCCCCAAAAAATTAAGTCCCGCTTTTCAAAGAATTTACTTTGCCAGTCATTGTGGTTGTAATTGAGAAAGTTCATGGTACAATTATAAATATCAAAATGAAAAATAGCTTCACAAAGTTAATTTACTTTAGCTTCTACCCCACAGAGTTAAATCGTATGGTGCTGTAATATTCTTTCCACAGCCAGCCTCATTGAAATCAGTGGTGCATCCATGTCAACTATTTCTAGACTACATCCTTATCTAATTTCAAATGTAAATACACTACATTACTACCAATTTTATTGCAGAATCAAATGTTTTGATACAGCTCTGAAAATTTAAATGTGCTTTAAGAACTTAATTTTAAAATACCCTCATTTGATAGAATGCAAGTACTGACATATTTTAAGGTGACACAATTTGAAAGAACCATGGCATGATACTGTTTGAATATAATAAGACATGTAGCCTTGAAGGTGCATTAAGCAAATCATAAGGTTTTCACAGTGCTAATGACTCAGCCTGAGCCTGCTGTGCGTATTTAAGGATTAAACCATTCTTTGCTAGATGCCAAGAGCCAGCGGACGTCACCCTGCAGGACATCCAATCCTGGGCCAAAGCACTTTGCAACCACAGTGAGAAATTAAAAGCTTCGCTGATTGGATTACTAAAATACATAATGGTCAAAATTAACTACAAAAATGGATGCATTACAAAAAACATTCCTAGTTTTCTTGGACACAAAACTATGAAAAGTAAATACTTTGGCAGAGTGGGATTATTCCTGCTATTAGGACATACATAACTCCGCAATTCTTATCATTTCTTAAACTCCTTCATAAAGAACAATGCCAGCACATCCATCATCCATTGCTTGGTCCAAAGGCATCTGTGAATTTTCACTGATGAGCTTTCATTTATAACAGAAAAGGAAGAGACAAACGGGCAACAACCAAAAGGTTAGTGTGTCTGCACGAACAACAGCATGAGGCATACCCAGTAAGAGGAGCATCCTGTCCCTTTCACGGTTGCTCTCCTTGTGAATTGTATATGCACAAATGTCTTACTACACTCTGACAGTCCGTTACTCTGAAAACCCAGATGTCACCATGTAATTCTATAGTAAGGTTTTTGTTGTTGTTGTTGTTGTTTTGTTTTTGTGTTTTCTCAAGGTAGGGTCTCACTCTAGCTCGGGCTGACCTGGAATTCTCTATGTAGTCTCAGGGTGGCCTTGAACCCACAGTGATCCTCCTACCTCTGCCTCCTGAGCGCTGGGATTAAAGGAGTGCGCCACTACGTCCGGCATCTATAGTAAGTTTTTGAGGTTTGAGGGACATGGGACAAAAAGGGTAATTTACGTTCAGTTGTGACAGAGGAGTGCGCTCTGGTGTGAGGTCTGAGCAGCATTCATGGTTTGAGCTTCTGTACTTAAGGCGTTCTAATCTGTATGTTTTTACCCAGATTGCTTCACCTACCAACTCTATTCATGGGGGAAGAGAATGGTCAAAAAATACTGAACAGCATGGTGTGTTTGTAACTAACACCGTGCTTTGTGCCACTCTCACAGTAGCAAGGCGGGCCAAGGAACATCCTTACAGGTAAGTACATTTCTTTCCCAATTACCCAACCAAAGAGGAAAAGCGCCTATGACATTAGCCTGGCATTTAACCTCATCTCGTCCGTCCTGTATCTGGTAGGCTCTAAACAGCTGTATTAACAATAAATACATTTTCAAAGTAAGCAAAGCTCTCTTTGGATCCTTCTGTAAAGTACATTCAGGGCTTTTCCCATGATGTAAATTGTCCAAGAATGCAAATTACTCCTTGAGTGACCTTTCAGTGGTACCTGCCTGAAGTATAACGCCTGGGAGAAACAAGTACAATGTAACCTGCAGAGGTCATTTGAAAATCAACCTCTTCTGAATTCATCACATTAATAGGTGTCTCATAGAAAAGGTATTTACCCCCAGAAATTGAACTACCCTATAATTCTAAATCATACTTATCCTTATTGCTTTTTACTTGGCAATTTATTTTTGCTTCTAAGTTTGCATGAGTCTATATTTATTGCCAAAAATTAAAATGGAGATATTACAATGGTAATAAAAATGTCATGTTGGCTTTGCTTATGTACTTTTAAATGATGCTAAAAAGGAGTTGTAAACTGGGCTGCATAAAAGAGAAATGTGCACCGCTATTGATCATGCCCAAGTGAGAATGCTTTGCTGCAACTGTGGCAGGAAAGCTGGCCACAGGTATGCAGACAGCTCATTCGTTTCCAAATATATGATGAAGAGTCCTATTCTGAGACAATTAAGAGAATTAAAATACCCTATATTGCTGAATCCCATGAAATGCTTACTAGATTTGTTATAAATCATTAAGAAACCTTCTCCTTTTAACTTGAAATTTAATTCATACAACTAAGAAAATAGGCCTGGATTTGTACCTAAAAAATTCAACCAGGATTGTAACCTACATACCAGAAAAATTCATGCTTTCTTTGAATGTAAAATGGTACTCAAATTTAAAAAAGAAAGAGATAAAACTAATAATATCCCATTTCCTTTCACCTGTGTACATATACTTCAAGTTTGGACACTCTCACCTTCTCTATGAAAGCATGGCAATGTAGGCAAACTCTGGGTCCCAAACCAAATTTTGCTCTGTTGAAAGATAAGGTGATTTAAGTTGATCGTCAACATTCTAGGCTTTAGAATAACCTATAAAAAAGTATTTGAATTAGTTTAACCTGTGGATACATTTGGGAGGGATCTTGATAAGGTTAAATAAGCAGGGAAAATTTGCCTTAACTGTGGGCATTAGCACATGAGCGTGGGCCCCGCCTGCATAAACTGAGATCTGTACAGCAGCGTTCATTCTTCTCTGCTGCCTCACTGTGGACTGAAGGACGCTGGCTGCCTCAAGCTCCGGCCAGCATATTGTCTCCAACATCCCACATGATGCACTGTAGTCTGGAACTGTAAGCTGAAATAAATCCTTCCTTCCTCCCTTCAGCTGATCTTTTGTCAGATATTTTGTCATAGCAATAAGAAATGTAATGAATATACAAAGCAAAATTGCTTTAAGCTGGAGCAATGGCTTAGCAGTTAAGGCACTTGCTTACAAAGCCAAAGGACCCAGGTTTGATTCCCCAGGACCCATGTAAGTCAGCTGCACAATGTGTCTGGAGTTTGTTTGCAGTGGCTGGAGGCCCCGGTGTGCCCAGTCTCTCTCTCTCTCCCTCTCTCTCTCTCTCTCTCAAATGAAAAAATTAAAATAAAATATAAAAATAGCTTTTAAGTAATGAGTTACTCCTAGATATACTTTGTTTCACTGTATATTAGTCATCATGGTCCTTTCTAATGAAAAACTATCATTTGGTATTCAATGGAAAATGTTTTTAAAATAATTCCTTTTTAATGAAGTAAATTTTTTGTTCCCAAATAGTTATTACAAGAATAGGAACCATGAATCCCTGATGTCACTGTTGCTACAGCTCTAAATAAATTGTGTGGTTGCATATTTCCATTCTGAAGTCGGCTCTTTGTGCTGTTTTACTATGAAATATGACATCGTAGAAACTCTTCATGCTGTGTATGTTTGTGTGGATAGCATGATTTTCTTTTAATCAGCTGTCTTTAATTGGCGACAATAAATTCATTTTTTAATATTTTTATTTATTTGCAAGGTGAGAGAGATAGAGAGACAGATAATGGGTATTCCAGGACCTTCAGCTACTTTGAACACCTACCAGACACATGTGCCAATTTGTGCATCTGGCTTTACATTGGTACTAGGGAACTGAATCCTGGACGTTAGGCTTTGCAAGCAAGTGTCTTAATGTATGAATCATCTCTCCAGCCCCAATAAATGTATTTTAACCTTTGTATTTACTGTATTAATATCACATACAAACATATAATAATAAGACCATGGAAAACCCACAGCTTTTGTTCATAGGGTCTTCTGAACCATCTTTGTGTGCTGGAAGTTCTCTCTCTGGTTTTATGATAGAAATCAAGACAAGATCCCACTAACTCTATTCTTTTTGGTCCCAGCAAATATTTCTCTCTTATCCTCATCATGTTTGTGTATCCTGTTCTTGAGCACCCCTGGAGGATGCACCAGAGAGGTTCGCATTGCTGAGAACAGCCCTGGTTCACACAGCTGCTCAGCCAGTGCATCATAGTCTTAATTCGGGATCTCACATCAAACAAAGGGATGTGAAAGTGTCCAAGGCCTGGTCCTTACTCCACTTGTATCTGCACCCATGTTCTAAAGTAAGTCACCGTTTCTCTGTGAGAAATATTTTCTACCTATAAATAAAGTGAGGTTTTAATGGGAAAATAATATGGCATAAGGGGCTAAAGTGTGTGTAATACAATTGATCCTATGATGGCTTCCACAAATCCTTGATATGTCTTTTACAGAATAATTTTAAAAATCTGATATTCCTTTTTGTCTGTTTTATGAAATAAAGATAATAGCTTTAAAACTGATTTCACCTACAAAATGTTATCATGATCTTTACAATTCTGTATAAACCAGGCTTATTTTAAACATTAAAATACTGAAAAAAATCTCAAATTATCTTTAATAAATTTTATGTCAAAAATTTGATGCTTTTGAGTAATAAGTTGGATAGATAGTTTTTTTTGTTACACATATATACATATAATATGCCACAAGGTCAATTTTTTTCTTTGTAAATAAAGATACAAGTAACATAAAACTAATATAAATATAGATTATGGAATTAAACTTAAGCACCTAAAAGCCATCAAAAATGTATTCTTTAAGAATCTGAGATTGACTTGAATGACTTATCTTTGATTAAAAAGTGAAAAATATGTCTAATTAGTAGATTATCTTATCTGCAACGAATATTAAAGATTGGCTTACTCTGTTTAATCATAGAGTTTGTCTATCATGTCATAGAAATCACAACATGTGTGAACATAAGACCTGGAATTGGTGCAGAACTTACTCTAAATTGAAGTGAAAATGAAGAAAATCCAATTCAAGTTCAGCTTGACCCACAGTCACTGCAGTTTGTGTAACACTCTTTTCTCATGATATGACGGGAAGTCAGACAGCAAGTGCATCCTCATCGTGGCGGTCTCCTCCTGCTTGTCCAGGCCCTGTGTCATCTGGTGCTGTGTTTCAGTCCTTTCTGGCCACATATTTCAAAGTGCCGGCCAAAGGACTAATGGAAATTCATGCATGGGGGTGTTAGATAATCTTCTGCATCTGTCTAGGGAAGTCTCATCTCAGGGCCCAGGACTGAACTGAAAGAATAATGTCTTATGTGTTTAATGGCAAGAGATTTTCAGTTGTAAATAAAGGATGTATCAGTTATTTAAATGCATTTTTTTGTTTTCTAAGTCAACATTTAAGTTTAGGGAGAAAGAAAGCTGTAAATCAGATCAAATACATATGTTTCTATGGAAATCAAGACAATGGTACTTACTATATGATCTTTATTGAAACAAAATAGAATGCATCTTGGCCTTGCTGAGGGGATACCGAGATACAGGGGAGGGCCTTGTCATGACAAACAACCAAAATAACAGAAGCTCTTCGTGGTTCTAAGGAACCAAAGGAGACAGCCAGCCACAGAAAATCCTCTCGCAGAGACACTCACACACACAGTAAAAGCCAGAGAGAAACTATTGACACAAAATCCATGTAAATATCTTCTGAGAAAGCTGAGAAATATTTATTATGACAAATAAGTGCAGGAAACTTAGTTATTAGCAGATTATCATAACTGATCTACTATTGCATCTACAGGACTGATAAGTCTTATGAGATGATCTCACTCACCTAGGGACAACTTATGAGCACTGTGCCTAGAGATCTGCTCCTTGATTAGCTCTTCACATCCACTCTGAAAAGAACACACTGGGCTCATAAAGTGAGAGAATTGACATGGAACAAAGGATGGTGCTGCTTTCAAACCTGTGTTATTTCTTCTACACTGTTGTTTATAGGAAACCTAAACACATAGCAGCATGTGTCTTTATTGATTAACATTTGAGCATTATAGGAACGTGTTCCTTAATTTGATCCCATTGGAGGTCTTATTAAATGGCATTTAAAATAACATAAAACCATGCTCATCTTTTGTCAGTGTGTCAATATAAGAAAAATATTGGCAAAATAATTTATTGAAAATGAAGACATAAACTAATAAATTCATAAAACATTTAAAAGTACATGCATAAAAGAACAAAGTATTTTGAAAGTTATTATAAATAATAGAAAATGTAAAGTGATAAGTTTTAAAACAATATGAAAATTCAATAACATTTCCATTTGCCAGTGAATATCAGTAACATAATCCTAAAAAATAGTTAAATCATATTACAAATAAGACATCCATTACAAAATATGAAACAGATATGCAAGAGGACCTAAGAAATTATGAAACATAAATAAATGGCAACATAATAGTATGAACTTTGCAGCATCTCTTGAGCATGATGAGTAGGAATCCTTCCCAATGTTAAGAAGTCACTTCTGGGCTAGAGAGATAGCTTAGTGGTTAAGGCACTTGCCTGTGAAACCAAAGGACCTGGGTTCAATTTCCCAGCCATACATAAAGCCAGATGCACAAGGTGGTACGTGCATCTGGAGTTCCATTGCAGTGGCTAGGAGGACCTGATGCATCCATTCTCTCTCTATATATATCTCTCTTTCTCTCATGATCATCTATAGATATACATATCTATCCATCGTCTATCTTCCTCTGCCTCTCTCCTTCCCTCCCTCAAATAAAATATTAAAGAAAGAAGTCATTACTACCAAATGGCTTCCTCCATTCACTCTGGTCAATCATAGTCTTAATCAGATTCAACTAATTCTAAATTTGGTCTAAAGAGGCTATGAGAACAAAAAAATTCTAGGAGCTGGAGAGACGACTCCATGCTGAAACATGCTTGCTTGCCAGCTTGAGTTTGATTCCTAGGCTTATGTGCAAAGCTGAATGCTAATTAGCACATGCATTTGTAATTATCCCAATGCCCCCACGACACTGGAGGCACTGTTAGGAGTATCAGGAAGCTTGTGGTCAGGTAGAGTGGATTGTGTGCAGCAGCAAACACGAGGGAGTGCCTTAGTCAAGCAAGGTGAAGGAGGGGGCAGACACACCAAGCTGTTTGCAGACATGTGTGCAGTATCACACATGCACGAGCGCGTGCACACACATGCATTCATACATGCATACACCCACTAAACCATTTCTGAAAAAAGGGATATAGAGGTTTATTTTACTTGTGATATGTAAAGATAATTATCAAACTATACTAAGAGATCTCCAGCATAAAGCAAACAAAAGGGGAAATGACAGGTTACTTAATGGAACACATACAGATTTGGGGCATGTAAGTAAAATAGAGAAACAGATCAGAGAGAAAACACGTCAGAAAAACAATACAGTAAAAAGGGAAGAATAGAATGAGAGATGAAAACTGAAAATATTAAACTGGTAAGCATTTTAAAATAATGCAGGTTGAGATATAGCTTGGTCAGTAAAGAGAGAGGTCTTGAGTTTGATCCCCAGCATGCACATGAAACACTGATGTCATGGCGTGCATCAGTAATCTCAATGGACAAGTGATTGCCTACCATTCTGGCTAGCTAATCTACCTTTAATCAGTGAGCCCCAGGGTTAATGGGAAGGTTTATTTCAATAAGTAAGGCAGAGGAAGCTGGAGAGATGGTTCAGCAGAACTGAGGTCACAAAGCAAACCATTGTTCTGAAATCTGAAGAGACAAGTGCACCCACAGAGATGCAAAAGCTGGGAGTGTAGAAACCACTAGAACCCATGAGAGGGTCAGAATGGCTAATTGGTTATTTGATAAGTTGCAGTACAGAGTGTGGAATTGCTGAGGAGAGAAGAATTTCTGCTAGCTATTTTCAAAACAGCCCAAAATGTTTTCATATAGACAGCTACACTAAGAATCCTATGAAAATTATGACAATGAGAAACTGACCAGGTTCCATGGCTCGGGCCCAGAGAAGACAAGAGAACCATCTAGAAGCTATTTGAGTCTCAACTTTCTGGCAACTCCCCTGTGTTCTCAAAAGAGAGAGACAGAGAGAGAGAGAGAGAGAGAGAGAGAAGGAAGGAAGGAAGGAAGGAAGGAAGGAAGGAAGGAAGGAAGGAAGGAAGGAAGGAAGGAAGGAAAGAAAGAAAGAAGGAAAGAAAGAAATAAAGAAAGTTAGTTCTGAACCAAATCCCTAATAAAAAGAAATTTTGCTCTAGCTTCAACTTAGCAGCCTCAGGAGAAAAACAAAGAACACAAAATCAATAGAAGACAAGGTATCAAGGTAATTTGACCGCAGTTAACCAAGTATGCCACAAGAGAGAAAGATGGATCTGTTTATCAGGGCCAGAACACAAGAATGCCATACCCCTGCAACAATTTGTGAGAAACGGAGCTTATCAAGACAGATACAATGGTGTAACAGTGACAAAACTGTTATGGAGGCAACCATCTTCCTCTGATTGAATTGAGGTGCAACAGGAAGACATTACTCATGAATGGTATTAAAAAGCTAGTCAAATGTCTATAATTGAGAAAGTCATAGACCATGGGATAAAGCTTCTCCTTACTATTTGGCTAAATGAGTATGTTGTACAATGTTTGCCTATCAAATTATCCTCTAAATATTTATATTATGTATATGCCTATGCGTTAATGCTGCTACTACCTTGGTCACAGATTTTGTGCAGACAGCAGTGACTACTGGGAGACTCAAAATTCATGAAATTCTGGAGAATAGGTGATTGCTGAGTGTTCAGCACTAAAGGAGACATATCACACACTCCAAAACACAAGGCAACACTGAGGAAGAAGGATCAGAAAGAATCTAAGAGCCAGATGATCAGAATAACTATATTAGAACATTGCCTCCTGGCCTCAGTGTGATTGTTGATGCCATGACTCGGCATTGGCTGTCATTACCTGCCCAAGATGTACAAAATTGAGGAAGTCAGTATTTCATCATGGATGATAGAGGAGGGAACAAAGAAAAATGTCATCAAAGTGGAAGAGTAAAGAAGAAGGGCTCCATGCAGAGAGAATGGGAGAGGGGAACCAGATAATGTACTGGGAAGAGATTATGACCAATATGCCAAAATGCATTATGTATATGTATGAAAAATGTCAATAAAAAGGCAGAGGTCTTTACTCTGCAGGCCTATATTTAAGCTAAATATAGATATATTAAGACTCCATCTACAACTGTGGAAACTGACAGAAATTCAGTAAAGTTACAGGATACATAATTTATATTTAATTGTTAGCTTTTTACATACCATTTATGTACAAATAGGCTGCCGTACAAATGAAAAAGTCAGATTCATTTGTAATAGATATAAAAATAAAAATAAAAATAAAATACATAGGGATATAATTAACCAGGAAAGTAAATATATATACATTGAAAATTATTTTAACATGATTAAAGCATTTGAAAAATTTCATAAAGTGGAAATACAAACCTATAAGGGTTTATCAGAGAAAATAATATTGGGGAAATTGCTAAAGTTAATCTATATATCAAATTACTATCAAAATGTCAGTGATATTCTCCTCAAAACAAGAACGAATAAAATAGTTCATATGTGCCCACAAAAGACCCCTATAGCCAAAGGAATGGGGAAGAAAAAGAAGAGAATAAAAGGAAAGAATAAGAACAAATAGAAATTAGTGGAGGAGGAGGAGAAGGAGAAGTAGGAAGAAAGGGTAAAGGAAAAAGCCAACCTTTCAATTCAATGTAAAATGCACACATGAAGTTACAGTGATCAGAACCACATGGTGATGGTGCAAAAACAGACATGAGCCAATCAAACAGGATTTTAAAACTTATGAATTTATCCCACATGTCTAGCCAACTGATTTATGACAGAGGCACACAGAGCTCACACTATACAAAATTGTCACTGGCATAAATCATACCGCAAAAGACAGATGCCCATGTGCAAAGAGATGACACAACCCTTTTCTCCCACCATGGACTAAAAAGAACTCAAAATGTATCAAAGACCTAAATTAACGTTCTGAGACAATGAAAATGCATGAACACAATATAGGGGACATAGTACAAGAGAGCAGAATAGGCAGAAATATTAGGCTAAAACCCAAACTGAGAGAAAAACCTCAACGATCCTTCACCTTCATGTACTTGCAAATGATGTTAACAACCATTCGTTTCTGAAGCCTTGGCGCAGAACAGTCTATTATTAGTCTCCTCCTAGCTATGCTGTAGATGACACTCTGACCCGGGAGTTAAGAGGACAAGCTGTCTAGGAGCGTTGTCTCGAACGTCCATCAAGCACTGGCTCTTCACTTGGATCTGGGCAGATGTCTGCTAGGTGATGGAATTAGGCTGACACAGCTTGACATCTTACCTTCATATTGTGTCTATGTCTTCTCTTATCCTAGTCTTCACGTCATAGCACTGCTGGTGATATCTACTCACTGATGTGTTAGTCACTTAGGGAATATTTACCCAGGACTGATTGTGCATGTTTGATTCAAATGCATAACCATATTTCTCCTGCTATATTAAGAGCACCAGCAAAAAGGATAGATAAGACATTTTCAAGATTTAGACTTTATGAGTGAGAGAAAATATTTGCAAAATAATAATCTATGAAGGACATAATATCCAAAATATGCAAATAGATCAATAAGTTCCATAGGAACAAAAGTAAATTATTAAATTTTTAAACAAGCAAAGAATCTGAACAGGTTTTTTTCAAAAGAAGTACAAATGACCAACAGATAAATGAAAGAAATGTTCAACATCACTAATGATCAGGGAGTTGCATGTCAAAACTACAATTACATCATTTCATCCCTACCATCAAAAAGACAAAGTTGCAGTGGCAGACAGCAATTTTGTGAGAACTCAATGAGGTAAACTCAATATTTATAAATTTAAAAAATGTAATAAGGTTAATGTAATCTAGGATGGAATAAGAACTTCAGGAAATATCTAGATATACATAAGATAATTGAGAATGCAATACTGAGCAGACAGTCAAATTTTATAGCTCTGACTAGTGAGTGAATTATGCACAACTTCCACTCATTTCTTGGTTTTAAAAACCATCTCTAAATAAATAGAACCATGTCTTATTGAATTAAACTCCTGATTATAGACTGGTGTAGATATTACACAATGTGAGTCGCTGTGGTGTAATATTACAAGAAAATAAGAATTTGATCGCTAAAAGTAGCAAAGCATACCTGAAGGACACAGAAGCAAAGGAATTAACAAACTCCCAATGGGCAAAGCGACATTATGTTTAATCCCAAATATACTAAAATATGCATCATGATTCCATAATGACATAAAATTTGAAAAATAAGACTGACATAGCATAGACAAATCACTAATGCAACAGATTCCTACATATTTGTTGAAATATTTTCTTTTGAGGGGGAAAAACAGAGTTTACCAAACCATAAGTTAGGGATACATATTATGGCTTCTTAAAAGAGGAGGGACAAAAAAAAACAGGCGATTTATAATGGGATGACCGAACCCCCCCTCCCTCACAAAATGCAGCCACTCCCTCATTTACTGCTGTCATCCAAACATTTAGAAATACCCATACCATTGACACTGCGAACACCTCAGGGCTTACCTCTAACCCACTGCTCGTAAGACCCAGGGATTGAGTAGAGTCTTGAGAAAAACCATCACACAAATAATATATAAGGTCATGAAAAGCCATCTACTCTCTCTCTCTCTAATATATATATATTTGTGTGTGTGTGTGTAATGGCTTATAGTTATGACACTGTCTTCACAGTAACAGTAGAGCTTGAAGGGTACAGAATTTTAGAATGCTCATGAGGATTGTATACAAAACTTTCAAACCATTATTTTAACTCTACAATTCTCTGAATAATTATCTATATAAAAAAGCATTCTGCTTCACTCTCATTCTTCAGTCATGTTTGGGCTTAACTTAAAGTTTTAATTAATAAAATTGAAAAAAATAATTTTAGAAGTATATTTTGTTTTAATAACAATATTGAAATATTAACATGTGTTAGTTTTAAAAGTTTAATTTGGGGACTGGAGAGATGGCTTAGTGGTTAAACACTTGCCTATGAAGCCTAAGGACCCTGTTTGAGGCTCAATTCCCCAGGACCCACGTTAGCCACATACACACAGGGGCACACGCATCTAGAGTTCGTTTGAAGTTGGCTGGAGTCCCTGGCATGCCCATTCCCACTGTCTCTCTCCTCTCTCTCTCTCTCTCTCTCTCTCTCTCTCTCTCTCTCTTCTCTCTCTCTCTTGCTCTCAAATTAAAAAAAAATAATTTGGGATAATTTTCAGTATTTCAGAAATTTTTTAACATTCCATTGTTCATCATACATTCAATCCTTTTATTAATTTAATGAAATGATCATTATATATATTTAATTGGCTGACTGTTATCTACAGCATAGAAATCTGATTGTTTAGTTTATTTTCTACTGGTGCTTCCCACACATATGCATATTTCAGTAGTGTTCATCTTTTTTTTATTAGTTTTGTATTCAGCAAATACAGCAGTTTGATACCATTATTAGGCTCATCCGGGACCTACCTTCTCCCCTTGTTCCCTCCTTGTTGAGGTATATGGGTTGTGCATTGTGGAGTTAGCCCACAGTTATTGGTATGATAAATATTTCTGCATATCATGACTCAACATGTGGCTTTGACATTCTATCTGCCGCTTCTTCTGCAAAATTTCTCTGAGCCATGTTGGGTTCATTTTTGGTCTGCTTCAGTGATGAGGTATTGGGGGCCTCTGTGCCTCTGGCTCTCTGATTTGGTAGGAATTGGTTTTTCTCTGTGTTGGTCTCCTTCCCCCTTGTGCTGGTATCCAGTTCATCAGGAAAACAGCACCCTTGCTTGTTTTGCCAATTTTTCTTAGTTTCAGCCAGGGCCCTTTTGAGGTATGATGGGGTGGCTCTCTCCTTAAGAGCTACATCTATCTGAAAAAGAGAAGCAGAATCTACAACAGAGAGTAAGTTAGTACCAGGACAAATGAGATAACCCTTACTTTTTTGTAGAGAATTTAATGGGTATAGGCCCTCTTATAACCCATAATTGATGGTAGCTTGATATTGGAGAGTGGGCTTATGTTTGGATATGGTTCTGACTTGTTTCCCAGATCCAGCTATGGGTCCCGTTCCACTGAGTAGATCAGTTAGCCAAATCAAGAGCAATTGGTTTCTCACCATGGCTGTGTGCCACTATTGCACTTGTGTGGGCATCACAACAGGTTATTTGCGGCTAAGTAGCTTAGACCATGAGTTGCTTGGACAGATATTGGTCGTTTTCCCCAGTCGCCCATGTAGCACCTTCTGGCACTAGACACGCTGACTGTCTGGGGACTGACTCTCTTCTAACTTCCAGCCATGTTGTTCCATTTTATGTGTCAACTGCATAGTGTGTCTTCAGCAGTAGGGTCTTACCACTAACCTTTGTTGGGTCATCAAGTACTCTGATAGAAATCTGTCATTCTTTAGTGAAAGATCTATACAACAAAAGCATAAAAACACCCAAAAAAGAAATTGAGGAGAACTTGAGAAGATGGAAAGACCTCCCAAGCTCTGGGATAGGCAGAATTAACATTGTGAAGATGACAATCCTACCAAAGGCAATATACAGATTTAATGCAATTCCAATTAAAATCCCTACAGTGTTCTTCACAGAGATAGAAAATATGATTTCAAATTTCATATGGAAAGACAGAAGGCCTCGCATATCCAAACATATCCCCAGCAAAAGAAATACCTCTGGAGGTATCACCATACCTAATCTAAAGCTATATTACAAAGCCATAGTAATAAAAACAGCATGGTACTGGCATAAAACCAGGAGTATAGACCAATGGAATAGACTTGAGGACCCGGACTTTGGGTCAAGCAACTATAGCTACTTGATATTCGAAAAAGGCCCAAACAATATAGGCTGGAAAAAAGAACCCAACATGGCTCAGGGAAATTTTGCAGAAGAGGGGGTGGAAAGAATGTCAGAGTCACATGTTGGGTCATGATATGCAGAGACATTTATCGTACCAATAACTGTGGGCTAACTCTACATCAACAAGGAGGGTCCAATGGGAGGGGGTAGATCATGGATGAGCCTAAACAATGGTACCAAATTGCCTGTATTTGCTGAAAAGAAAACTAATAAATTAAATTTAAAAAAAAAAAAGACAACATCTTCAACAAATGGTGCTGGACAAACTGGACAACCACATGCAGGAAACTGACACTTGATCCGCACATTTCACCACGCACTACACTCAAATCCAAATGGATCAAGGACCTCGATACAAGACCAGAAACTCGAATACTACTGGAAGAAAATTTAGGAAGTACTTTCCATGATATAGGAATGGAAAAAGACTTCCTGAACAAAACCCCGGTAGCTCACGATCTTAAACAGTCACTCAACCAATGGGACCACATCAAGCTGAAGGGTTTCTTTACAGACAAGCATGCAATAAGCAAAGCCAATAGATTGCCCACAGAATGGGGGAAATATTTGCAGTTTATCCAACTGATAGAGGCCTAATCTCTAGAATCTACAAAGAACTCAAAAATCTAAACAGTAAGAAGTCAAACACCCACTCACAAAGTGGAGCAAAGAGCTGAACAGGCAGTCCACAGAGGAAGAAACACAAATAGCAAATACACACTTAAGAAAATGTACATCATCCCTAATCATCAGAGAAATGCAAATTAAAACAACTATGAGATTCCACCTTACCCCAATAAGGATAGCAAACATCAAAAAATCAAATGAAAATAAACGCTGGTGAGGATGTGAAGAAGTAGGAACACTCATCCACTGTTGGTGGGAATGTGGAATGGTATAACCACTTTGGAAAGCAATATGGAGACTCCTGAAAAAGCTGACTATAGAGATACCAACAGACCCAGTTATTCCCTTACTGGGCATCTACCCTAAAACTTTCAAACCACAGGCCAGAGAGATTTGCTCAACCATGTTTGTAGCAGCTCAATTTGTAATAGCTAAAAGCTGGAATCAATCCAGATGTCCATCACTAGAAGAATGGATAACTAAGATGTGGTATATCTATACAATGGTATTCTACACTGCAGTAAGGAAAAATTACACAAAGAAATTTGAGAAAAAAATGGGTGGCCCTGGAACAGATCATTCTCACTGAACTTACCCAATCACAGAAAGAAAAAAAAAATCGCCACATAGTCACACTCATCTACAGCACCTAACCTGAATCTACCCAAGATACCTTACATACCCAGCAAGCATCTCATGGACTAGACAATTATTTACATTTAACTTGAATACAGTAGCACCTTTTTATTTTAAAAGTTTAACTCAAGTTAAATTCTCAAATTTTTACCTTGTAAGTTTTATTTCCTGTAATATTTCCACAGGGTGGAGAAATTGGCAAAAGCAATGTTTCTATCAATAAGAAACTTTGTAATTTTATTCAGCTGCTTTATGATGCATTCAATGTTCTTCTGCCCTTGGCATTTCCTGACATTTCCTTATATACCCAGCAATCATCTCATGGACTAGACACTAGGATGGATGGGGAGAGAGGGGAGGGCATTGAAGGGGTGGGAAACACTAATCTAGACCCAAACGTCAATGGTACCATAAAATTCTACTTCCTAAAAGGCAGACCAAATGGCTGAATCTTCACCAGGCCCTTGAAGGAAACACCTGAACCACAAGACACTGGAGAGGGTAGGATCAAGTCTAACCTAAATCTTCTACATCTTCCCTCCCTCCCTCTCCCTCTCCTTTTCCCTCTCCCTCTCCCTCTCTGTTCCCTCTAATGCTTGTATATTAGTTATCTTTTTCCTCACTTTCTTAGTGGGCACTGACCTGTAACTCCAAGTACCAGCATGGGGCTATCATCCACAATGAGCTTTTGATCAGTGTTCATCATTTTCAATGATATGTACTTCTGGAAATTACAATGATGGGAAGAATTATGGGAATTTTTAAAAATACTTCCCCTGCAAGGAGTATTCTCTAAACTCCTGTGGACAAGCAACATGTTGCTGTAATAAACAAAATCTTTGATATTGTATTTCGCTGTGGTTGTTATTGTTACTACTGAGAAATCTACCTATGTAGCCCAGTCAAGCCCTGAACTTGTGACCTTTCTGCTTTAGTCTGCTGAGTACTACCAATATTTTCTTGTGCATTTGAGCCAAAACCTAACGTGATTTTAGGATGTGCATTTGGATCTCATTAGGTAATATCGCTTGAATTTCTTTTATTTAACAACTTCTCAATATGCAAAATCATGCAGGTTATACTATGTGTTTTAATAAAAACAATAACATTGTGTTCATTCTAAATAAATTCATGACTTTTCTGAGATAGACATACTAAGACATAACAAGGTCAAGAAAAAAAACTACAGAACACAGAATTTGACAATATTTAATATAAGTATTTGAACCCTTTTTAAAATTATTTGGGGTCAAGTCCAGTTCCTCAGAAATGTTAGGTAAGAACTTTAGCATTGAGGATACAACCATGAAGCTTTGTGCTACTTTAATTATGTACTTATATAGGTTTCCAGGACCTTGAGAGATGGCTCAGCACATAAAAGGTGAGTGCAGATGCCCATAACACGTGTAAAAGACAAAAAGGTGGCAATAGAAGTGCCACCTTTAATTGCAATGGGGAGGTGGAGACAGTAAGACCCATGGGGCTGGCCAGAGCATCTAGCTGAATTAGGAAGGTCTAGGGCCATGACAGTAAATAAGCTGGGAAAAGAGGAAGGCATTTGATGTCAATGTCTGGCCTTCCCAGGCACCTGCACACATGTCACACACATTCATACTCAATGCTCCCACGCACATACATACAAGGAAAGACTATGTAGAATATGTGCTTTACAGACATAAAGTATCTATGGTAACAAAGTCATATCAGTTTAGCATAGAATGAAATATATCGGGAACTGACAGATATTTCAAGGAAAGAGAGAGAAAAATGCCTCGGAGGGTGTAACATTATCCATGGAGCAATGGTTTGTACTAGGAAACTACTGAAGTGATTAAAGGAAGGAGGAAGAGAAGGAGTCAGAAGACAGGACAAGCAACATACCAAAGAAAATAATGAATTTAAGATTGGCAAATGTCAGACCAACAGTTAGCTAATCTAACTAAACAGCATATAACTCTATTATCTCTGTTTATTTTTTTCATTTTACTGACTCCTAATAAGCCTTTTAAATGTCCATTTACCCCTTGAAAACATCAAATAACTTATTCAAATTTTTCCTAGGGTCCAGATTCTAAACTGTAGGCAGTGACCCTATCATCATATATGTGAATGGGGGAATCCTGAACAATTTAGCAACAACAGTATGTTTCTTAATATGCACTGTCCAAAGTATATTTCAAAAGAAACTGGGTCATGAATACAAAGTGCTTCTAGCAACGCTTGTCAATGCTGCCACATGACTTCACTGCAGTCCTGATTCTGAATGCGTAACACAGTCACTTTGCACTGTGTGGTATCCATCATGCCACACAGTAACAATGAATGAAGCCCAATACACAATTCAGATTCAAGACTACTGTATATATGAGAAAAGGATTTACAGAACATACATTTGCTGCTTCTATGGAGACATAATGGCTTAATTACAGAAAACAAAGACCTTTTATGTTTCTCTACCATCATTCCTCTGTACATATCAAATTAGTATATCTTTCTATTATATGCAAGAATGTCTAATTTTAGAAATTGTTGTTTGAGTTGCTGTTTGTATTTCATAAAAAACGCTAAATGAATTTTGACTTGGGATTATGGCAGATTCACAATAATGGTTAAAATGGTCCTAAACATTATTCAGCTGTTATGTACTGTGAAGTTATGTGAAATGACATTGTCAGAATTGTTGATTATAAAATTAAAATGTCATTCAACTCTGCAAAATGTTGAAGTGCTCTGTATCCAGCTGTATAAACTATTCAACCAAGGTTTAATTCTTTACATAAACACGTCCATCTCATTAGCAAGCCATTTGCCCTCATCTTTAATAAGTGGTAAAAGAAGATGTGTGTCAAAAAGTATTTTAAAATAATTTTATTTCCTTGTTAATTATCTGTAGAGATAATATGTTTGACTTGCATACATATTTTATATATGTCTACATCCACAGAAGCATGAAAATTTCTTGGTTGAAAAGAGGTCATGAGTGGAAAAACAAGCCCATCCCTAAAGAGTATTGCCTTTGTGTAATCTCTCCCCATCCCTGAAAAAAATACATCCCACAAGGCATGGTTATCTCGGTTAGCACCCTCTGAGTGATTTTGCAGGTGGGCAATATTTCACATGCCATTGCTTTGTATGTTCTGAACATCAGCAAGCAAAAACAAATCCATTCAGGAAAATGGCTCTAGAGGGACTGGAAACTGCTAAGGATAGAATCATTCTCAGAGATGGAGTGTCCCAGAGCTTTGCTTTCTTTTAGGGTCTGGAGCAGTAGTTTTGTAAATGGCATGAGGGGAGCATGCCAGGAAATGTACTGAAGCAGAAATTGGCTGTTTTTATCTATGCACATTGGAGAATTGTGATGAGACTCTGACCATATTATGTTTTACTATAATTGCCTAGAAAACAAATTACCACAGATATATATATATATATATATATATATATATATATATATAATATATTGTTAAAAATTCTATTTTAAAAGTATAATTTAATTTCTTAATAATTAGATTACCAGAAAATTAGTACAATCAGTTTTCCTGTAATCAAAATATCAACAGATGTTTCACTAGTGCATTATTCACTGTGCTGGGAACACAGCCACAGAGTTGACAGGGAAGATAAGACTGTGGAACACCAGCATTGCGATGGGAACTATGAATGTGTCTGATCTACCGTTTTCTCAGCTAGATGGGCAATTCAGAAACACTGCTCTGACACAAACTGCCACAGATGGAGTGCCAAGGCTATTTCTCTGACTTCCTTAGCCCTTTGTCTGGCAAAAAAAATATATTCATAAACATGGCCTTCTTAGTATTTTTTGTTTTCCTGAGGTCTGGTGACTGCCCTTGATTTGAGCTTTGTGGTCATGTAGAAGTAGTTAAAATTGCTGTCGACTCTGCCATAAAAATTGTTATACCGAGTGCACTCAAAAGAGGTACTGGGGCTAGAGAGAAGGCTTAGAGGTAAGGTGCCTGCATGCAAAGCTAAAGAACACGGGTTTGATGCCCCCGTCAGTGCCCACATAAACCAGATGCACAAGGTGCAACATCTGGTGTTGGCAGCAGTTGAAAGCCCTGCCACACTCATTCTCTCCCTCCCTCTCTCCCTCTCTCCATCACTCTCTCTCTCACTCTCTCTCTCTCTCTCTCTCTCTCTCTCTCTCTCTCTTCTCTCTCGTCTTTTTCTCCAATACATAAAAAAATGAATTTTTAACAAAGATGTACTGTGTAATCTTGGATGTTGTTACACACACTGAAAACAAGTAGAATATAGGTAATTCAGAGAAGTCCCAATAACATCCAACAAATTGTTTACCTTGAAAAGCTTATTTGTAGAACTCAATTATTTCTTTCTTTCTTTCTTTCTTTCCTTCTTTCTTTCTTTCTTTCTTTCTTTATTTATTTATTTATTTGGTTTTTCAAGGTAGGGTCTCACTCTGGCCCAGGCTGACCTGGAATATGGAGTCTCAGGGTGGCCTCAATCTCACGGCAATCTTCTTACCTCTGCCTCCTGAGTGCTGGGATTAAAGGCGTGTGCCACCAGGACCACCTGGCAGAACTCTATTTCTAATTAATCTATCCTTTCTTATTAGTTAATAACTTTCATAGATTTTTGCTTCAAATATTATTATAGACTAAGGACATTTTTTTTTAAATTTTAACAGAAAGCACGTATTTACTGTGTAGGCATTTTATTTCACAGCAAGATTACTACAGTAATCATAACTAAATGCAGATTATAACAATGGGGAAATGAACATTAAGTGTGTTTTTCAATGTGAAATTATTTTATTATATATAGGAATACTTTTACTTCATGATCCTTTCCTTATGAATGTCTTTTGTCTCAAAAATTATTTTTGTTTCACACATAAAACCTTAATATATTGAGAGTCTGAATTCTAAGGAAAGATATATTTTATCATGACACATAATAAAATATGTTTCTGAGTTTCATTTTAAAACATTGCAGCATGTGTCCCGTTAATACTTATCACAATGGCCTTTAAGTCTCACTTCTACCCTACTTAACACTTTGTTTAAATGCTGCCTATATTTTATACTGCAATATCAGGAAGGTTTTTTTGTTTAGTTTTGTTTTGATTTTATGTCAGGCATGGTGGCACTCACCTTTGATACCAGCACTTGGGAAGAAGAGGTAAGAGGGTCACCATGAGTTCGGAGGCTACACAGTGAACTTCAGGTCAGCTTGGGCTACAGTGAGAGCCTACCACAAACTCATAGCAACCCTCCTCCCTCAGCTTCCAGAGTGCTGGGATCAAAGGTAAGCACCACTATACCCAGATAGAAATTTTTTATTATTTATTTGCAAGCTGAGAAATAAAGGGGGGCAGAGAGAGCAACAAAACAGGACAACCAGAGCCTCTTCACACTGCAAGCCAACTCCAGATGCATGCATCACTTTGTGTACTTGTCTTTACATGGGTACTGGGGAACTCAGGCAATCAGGCTTTGCCATCAACCTTTAACTGATGAACCATGTCTCCAGCCCCCTTTGAAACTTTTTATTGGCAACTTGGATATGTATAGACAATATACCATGATCATAATCCTCTCCCAATGACAACCCTTTTCCTCATCCCAAATCCCCCTCCACTGAATCCCTTCTTTTTTCCCACTAGTCTCCCTTCTCCTTCTCCTCCTCATCTTCCTCCTCCCCTTCTCTTCTTTTCCTTCTTCTCTTCCTCTTCCTCTTCCTCCTTCTTTTTCTTCTTCATATTATTTATTTATTTTGATGCGGGTCTCACTCTAGCCCAAGCTGGCTACAGCTCACAGAAAGTTTGTGTAATGTTATTTGACAATTTTATTGTATGGCCATTTAAAATTTAAAGTTACAATGTAAAAGTTAATACAGAAAATTTATTTAAAAGATATGGTATACAAACTAACCATAATTCTGAAACAATAATTTCATTTAATTTTCAACTCAGTTGCAGTGAGAATGTTACATTTAATAATGAAAAAACAAATTAATTTTTGACTTTTCATTCTGTGTAATACAAGTAAAATTACAGTTATTTAAAGTTGAAAGAAGGAGAAGAAACTCTTGTGAGCAAGTTTAGTGAATTCTTAGTAGCATAGACATAGATGAATATTTTCTGCACATCTTAAACCACTTTTTATAAAACTGTTTTATAAAATATTTCACAGTGTTGATAGTGGCATTAATGATATTAATCATGTTTCTATAAGCCTCTTTCTAAAATAAATCTGATATGAGATTTTTAGCTTAGAATATCATTTGATTCATAATATGTAGTTTGTAGTAAATGTAATGAAAATTTCTTTGTAAGTATACAATATTTTTTTCATATTAAAAAATCAATTTGACTCAAAGGCTATAAGACACTTGGAGCTAAGTGGTAAAAAAAAAAAAAAAAAGAAAGAAAGAAAAACAATCATTTCCAAAGTATTGTTTTACATCCCTGAAGTGCATGCATGTAGAGTTATTATGGGTCAGTTTCCATCGCTTGTGCATTTCTCTTTGTTTTTCTGGAGTGATGCTATTTCTGTCTCACCTTTCCTTACTTTCTCTCTCTCTCTCTCTCTCTCTCTCTCTCTCTCTCTCTCACACACACACACACACACACACACACACACAGTCACATCAAAATAAATAATGTCATGGCTTTTAGAAAGAGATTATTAAGAAAAAGTAAAGGTAACTGGAATTCTGGTCTTTCTTATGATTGTCTGCATGCCCAGTAGGAATTCTTATTATGTAGTAAATAGAGGTACATTTGCTACTTCCTTTGCAATGTCTAAAATTTTAATTGTCCACCATGAAGCATCTAAGGTCTATCAGGAATATTTGGAAATGTGTTTCTAATTGCTTTATCCATGCAAGAAAGATTCACAGCTTACTAACAAGAGAACTCTTAGTCATCCGTCCCAGTGCAGCTTCGCCTCTGCTTGCAATATTTATAGACTTGTATATACTCCTGGATGATGCTAACAACCAATATATGCTCTTTTAGCTGAACTCTGTGAATTGTGAAATGCCTGAAGCTCACACAGAAGTTAAGTTCATTCTTATTTTATGTTCCAGATTGTACTTATGATTAAAAGAGGAAGACAGGATAAAAGATATCTTTCTTTTTTCTTTTTCTTTTTATTTATTTATTTATTTGAGAGCAACAGACATAGAGAGAAAGACAGGCTGAGATTGCATAGTGAATTCCAGGTTAGCCTGGACTAAAGAGAGATCAAAAGAACAAAAAAAAAAGTTCCCCAAACAGGAGCGGGGAAGATGATTTTGAGGTTAAAAGCTCTTGTTCCAATCCTGACAACCTGGGTCTAATTCCCAAACCAACTACATAATCTAGATACAAAAAAAAAAAAAAAAAAAAAAATTGTGGTGAAAGCATCTATCATTCATTTCAGTGGACCGAGGGCCTGTCATAAAACCTTCTACCAACTCTACCCAACACATGCATGTGAAAATAAAAATAAATTTTAAAAAATCTCAAAACAAGGCCAGTTATGAAGTTGAGAGGAAGAGCTCTTGCTGAGAGCTCACAAGGTCCTGTGTTTGATGCCCAATACAAGAAACAAAACCATCTAAATCTTGCTGTTATGTGCTGAATGGCACCCTTTCAAATTCATATGTCAAAATCCTAACTTTTGCATCTCTGTGTATCAGAATATAACTTTACTTGGCACTAGGCTTTTTTACGGAGATAAGTCAATTTGAATTCATCAGAAGGAGTCCCAATCCAATTTGACTGATATACTCATGATAAAGGGGAAGTTTAGAAACAGACATTTACATAAAGGAACTTATGTCAGCCTGAAGACTTAACCAAACAGAGGAATCTGGAACAGATTCCCCACAGTTCTTAGCAACAGCCAGTATGACCAACACTTCCATGTCTGTCTCTCAGCCTCAGAAGCATGAGACCATACATGCTTGCTTTCTTTAAATCACTCATTTCATAGTACTTTTTATTTCCCAGCACTCAGCTAATTATGGTATTCTCATTACTAAAAATTTGTTATTTGTACTTTTGTGGCCATGGTATTTGAAATTTAAATACTAATTGGGTTAAAATTCTATTCACAATTGCTTTATGAATTAGTTAAGCTGTCATAACAACAAAGCTTGCTTTATCACTTGTGTAGAAGGAGCTAGAAGTCCAAGATCAAGGCTGTCATCACATTAGATGAGAGTCCAACCTCATGAACATTTCCAGCTTCAATGGCCTATCTAAAGGGCATATCTTCAAGTAGTTACTTTAGAAATGAGGGCTTAAACACATGAATTGCTATAGCGGGAATTCAGTCTATAACATTACCTAAGGCACGTTCCACTGAAAATAGAATGCTTACTAAAAAATTATTTCTAAAATTCCAGTTAGCATAATTCACTACTCACTTTGAGAAAGATTGAATTGTAATATTCAAGTGTTCAAAAAAGAAGGCATACAAGTGTTTAAACAAGAATATTTTAATCATAATCCATTTAAATGAAAATCTGATTTTACAGTTCTCAAGTAAATCAATGATGGTTACAGTTTTGAAAGCTAAAAACAAATTATAGCACATTTTTTAATTTTTTCTCATTTCTATGAAGTAGCAGAAACATGAAGGATGCCTGTCTCTTTGTCCTCTCTAGTCCGAAAGTTGACTTGTTTCTGTTTGTTTTGTTTTGCTTTACCTTTTTTTTCTTCCTCCTCCTCCTCTTCCTCTTGTTCCTCCTCCTCCTCCTCCTCCTTCTTCTTCTTCTTTCCTACATTCTGTGTCATGATGTTCACAGGGAAACCACAGAGACATTCTCTCTGGTGTGCTTGTGATTTCCTGATAGAGGATGGCCAAATAAAGAATCTTCATGGTTTCTTAAGCCAAGTAAATCATGTAATACCTGACATTTATTTTCTATTAGGCTAAAAAAAACCTTTAAGTAGTTATAAGGATAGCTTTATTTTATGGTTGTGAATGTAAGCTTCTTCAAATAATTTAAACTTATAAACAACTTTTAAAATTGTATTTTTGAAAAAAACTTGTATTTTTGATAGAGGTGTATAAAACTATAAATTAATACAAATCTAATCAGCAATATAAATAAATATTATTAAACATTAAAGTTGGAAAAGAAAAGTGAAATAATTAAGGCAGAAAAGAAAACCACTTAAGGTTACTGCATGATAAGGATATAAATTGATTTAAAATGACAAAATATAATTTTTTTGGTGTATGTGCAGCATGTATGATGTGTGTACTGTATATGCACAAGTATGTAGAGGGGAAATGGACCCCATGCACATGGGTGTAGAGGACACTGAGCACCCTCTTCTATCAGTCACCATGCGCGTGTGTAGAGGCCAGAGGACACGGTACACTCTTCTCACTCCATGCGCAGGTGTGTAGAGGCCAGAGAAGGACACTGAGTATCCTCTTCTGTCAATCACCCTTCTACAGTGTTCCCTTGAGACAGTCTCTCTACGAACACAATCCTGCTGTTTGCAAGAATCAGTAATGATCTTCTCTTTCTCTCTCTGAAAGACTAGGCTTACAGGCGTTCCTTGCTACAAAGGGTCTCATGCCTGCTTAGCAATCACTCACACCTTCTGAACCATTTCCCCACCCCTTCAATGCTTACTTTGTAGTTTTTGTTGTTGTTTTTAATCAGGGTTATTCCACAAAACAGTTGCCTGTATATCACTTACAATCACACAAGTGCTTGAAATAATAGCCTTTAGCAGCTGCCCCTAATGAAAAATATATAAGAAGATGGATCAGGTACCTCCTCACTGCTTAGGCAAGGATACCCAAGCAGAAGCATATCAAGGAAGGGTTTGTGTTTGATTTACAGTTTCAAAGGAAAGTCCATCATTTTAGGAAAAGTATGGGATGAGCCAAAAGATAAAGGTCACATTTCCACATCCACAGGGAAGAACAGAGGGGAAGGAGGAGGGAGGGAGGTAAGGGAGGAGGAAGGCAGGAGAGAGAGAGAGAGAGATGGAAAGAGAGACACACAGCCAGCAGCCAGCAGGGTTGAACTATAAAACCTCAAGGCCCAACCCTAGTGGAATATTTTCTCCAGCAAAGTTCCCCTTGCCAAAGGTTTCACAATATTACTGAATAGTGCCTTCAGCTGGGAATTAAGTATTCAAACACATGGATTTATGGGAGAAATTTTTCATTCAAACCATTTTCAAAATTACAAAAATTTATAAACATGTTATATCCTACTGACAAAATTCTGAATGACATCAGGTATAAGAACATTATAATAAGCTGATTCTATTTTTATAAATATAGTAATATTTGTTTCTTGAAATAAAAATACAAATGACAGATAATACCATTTAATTTATATACCTATTTACTATTATGCAGAATAAAATTTACTACAAGTACCAATAATGATTGCACTGAAGAAATTAAGATTCATATTTCTGGATTATGATCTTTGTACAATTTTGTTACTAAAAGGTTGATGCAAATTAAATATGTAGAGAGCAAACTGCATATTTATAAATAGCTCTATTGTTTCTCTCTAGAAATTCAAGGTAACATATCATAAAATGAAACAAATTAAAACTAAATAAAAATATTTTAAAAAAGCTAAAAAACAAAAGTTTTGAAATTTGATTTTCAAAGACAGATAGTGTTTGTGCATATATTTATTAAGAACAGATTAAAGCACAGGCATTTGTAGCCATGGGATCAGGTAGTAGGATGTGGCAATGAGGAGAAAAGGAAGATGTTTCTAACGATGTAAGTTTCAGCTTACAACATCATTCTAGCCACTCATAGCAGGGTAGTAAATGAGATAGATACTCCTGACTAAGGCTGGTCGGGAGCTTCGCTTACAGCTGCAGTGAGACATAAGGAAACAGGGGCTTTATCAATTTTGCTTAATTTCCCACTACAAATTTAAACTAATAATTTGAGTCGGAAATGCTTTTTAGTGGAAGAAAATGTAATATGTTGGGTAAGAACACAGGTTTATGACATTGAAAGATTGGAAGTTTTGATTTAAAATTTAGTAGTTAGCGTTCCTCAAAACAGGGTTGTACTGTCAACCAAAGAAGAAAAGCTATTGTACCTCATATTTGGTAGGCAAAACTTACCTTTCTGGTCATTTTCAATAAGTGTTAACTAGGATTATTTTCTCTTTTAGTTCCATCAATGTGAAGAACATATTCCTTCTGTTTGTTTGTTTGTTTGTTTTTGAGGTAGGGTTTCACTGTAGCTAAGGCTGGCCTGGAATTTAGTGTCGTCTCAGGGTGGCTTCGAACTCCCAGAGATCCTCCTACCTCTGCTTCCCGAGTCCTGGGATTCAAGGTGTGCGCCACCACACCTGGAACATATTCCTTATTTTTGAATATTCTATGTAGTAATGCTCTTTGTCCCGTGTAGGAAGAAAGGGATTTTAATTCTAGTATTGCTTTGTTCAACATATTTCTTAAATATAAATAAATTTCACTTGTTACACTTTATATTATATACAGCAAATATATTTCCAATTAAACTGTTTTCAAGAACTACTGAATGCTTCCATTTTTCAATTATTCTCTTCTGAAAAAGCTAGTTCATGATATTTTATTTATCTACCTACAATCTTTCCACAGCACAGAAACCTATAATCTCATAGGCAGAATTTATTTACTCCTCAAAATTGCATTTTTAACCTAGGTTTTGCATTTAAATCTATATAATATTTGTATGCTATATTAAAATAAACATACCTTCAATCCTAGTGGTAATTTCAAATAATTAGCTCATAATATATTTTGAGTAATCACAGAAAGAAACAAAAGATATACACATTATCCAGAGAAAGATACAACTAAAGTTTCTGTGTTTGGAATAGAGATAATGCATAATTTGTATTAAAACAACAAATTCGACAGATAATGAATGATCCAATGAATCAGCAAGAAAAGGGTGCTTAATATTCAATTTAATATAGTGATTTTTGTTGTAAATGAATGAATAATTCAAATGCCAATTTGACAAGCTAAATCTCATTACAGCTCCATAAAGAAAGTAGAATTAGGTTTCTTTTCCACAGTGTGACTACATACTGTTCAATATTATAAAGTCATTCTGATTGTGTGGCTGTTGAACGCTGTATTTGAAAACTTAAATTAATGCTTACATTCACACTGGAACAGCTAGAGATTATTACAAACAACTGTATCAGTCCCTCATTCATTGTTTTGCATGAGAAGGTTTATTTTAAACTGACAAAGTGCAGTAGTTTATCAGTTTCAATTCATATTTTATTAAAATATGAGTTATAACTTTGGGCTTCTTTAAAGGCCAGATAACAAAAGTTCTTCTTCAGTAAAATAAAATAAGAATAATAAACAAATAAAACCTCACATTTCAAAGTCCAAATGCTTACAGGAGTAAAAACTAAGCAATAATATTTTTCTTTCAGGTATTAAAGTTCACTTGAATAGTAAAAACAAAAAAAATAGGTCTAAATTTTATGAACTCATCTAACACTAGAAGAGTGAAAACCAAACTCTGTCTACTTATGAAATTACTTTTTGGAATGAATTCTATACGCATTTTTGTTGTTCTTCTGGTTAAAGTTATGTTATTATCACTAAATTGCTCTAATGGCAATTATGTCCTTAAATTCTTAATTGCTTGTCTTGGCAGTTTACCTATATTTGCAATTTATGATGCTTTCTTCTTTTCATTCTAAGTGATTATATAATATGATTTATACTTCTGTCAATGGATTTGAGTCTGAAACTAACATAAATTGCTCCCAGTTTGAACCTCATTCAGGACATGTTAAATCAGATGTTTGTATTTTCCCACTGTGCCTTCACTAGGAGTTAAACTTAGACAACTATGACAGGATTAAACTCTGAACTAACACTTAGTTGAGGATGATAGAGTGTTACACAAAATCTAAAATTTTATATGCTCAAGTTTTAAGTAGTGAAGTATTTAGGAGAATAAAAGTAAAGGAAGATACTCAAGGGTGGCTCATGTCTCATTATCTCATTTTCCTTCTTAAGACAGGAAGGAAAAAAAATTCTAGAAAATACTTCATAAAACTGTAAGGGAGCTTAAACACTATAAAGTAAATAGGCATTGGCTAGCACATGATATGTATATGGAAAGAGTTATTAATAATGCATAACAGGATTGTGTGAAGAAGATAATTGAGTAACACATTCAGAATGTCTGCTATACATAGTAAACATGAGATATAAACTTATCTTAGGTTACTTATGTTTTCTTCATTAAATAATCAGGTATCCATATGGTATCTCTAAATTTAGACTTGAAAGCATTACATCTGTTTTTTGACATGTGGTTAACAGTAGAGTTGATGGGTTATGGATATGCAATGGTATTTCAATATCTTAGAAAACATTTCTGTACAACATGTCAAAAGTCTTTGCTCCTAACAAAGTTTGATATAGTCATAAGAAAGTTATATTCTTACCTCTGAAGGCATAGGGAAATGGCATAGAAAAACCTTATAGATATTACTGTGAGATCAAATCTGCCTTGTCCGGTCATATGTCTTCACAACTGTTCACCTCTTCAACAAAGTGAGGAATGCACAGATATTCCTGTTTCTTGAAGCCTTCATTTCTGAAGGTTCTCATGTTATTTCTAGCAAATATTAAATAAATGCATATAATCCCTTGTTGATCTTTTGTTACAGATGTCTCAGCCATGAACCTAGGTTAGATAAGAATAGAAATCTTTCTTCTCCTAGAAAATACAGATGCATTTTTCTCAGATCACAGAATGCTGTTTCTTTTTAACAAGAAACTGAGAATGATGTCATTTGCAAAGTGGGGATATAAAGCATGGCAGAGGATCCATTCACTTTTGTAAATTCATGGTGTTGTCTAAGAGGCACACTGGTAGACTAAGTTAATTTGGTTGCAATGGCATAGAAATATTTTCAGAAACCAGCCAAAGTATTAAATAATACATATTTATACACAGCATAGCAAGAACATATCACATATAAACATTGTTAATGTTTTCTAGTGATGAAGTGATTGGACTATAATAACTTATTAGATAATTATGAACATAATGGAAAACTGACTACAACCAGATGAAGTCAGGATGGCTGTGTGTCTGTTTTGAACTTTCCTTCCTGTCCCACTGTTACCCATGATAATGGCAGTCACTGCTGGTTTAATTCACAGATATTAGAAAAGCACTATCAACAAATAACTATAATACTCTGAAAACACCTCATTTTGTAGAAATGTTAAATGAAACAATCAACCTTTCTAGTTGAGAACAATAGACAGAATATTCTCAACACCTAATGCAGCCACTAATCTACCATAAACCAAGCAATTCAGCTGCTGATGGAAATTACTTGCAGCAATTTTAATTTTAAGATTTTTTAAAAATGTAAATACCCCCCTACTGAGAATCCTCTTCTACTCCTTGTTTCAATATTGTTTCATTTATCGTGGGTCCTGGAAGTTTTAATTTTCTCTTCACGTTCCAAACATATTAAAACCATGTTGTTGATTAATGAAAAAATGATAACAAATGATTTTATTTCATCTCACATTTATAGTTCATATCACTTTTATGACTTTTCAGCAACAAAACAAAATAGAAAGGTAAACTTGTATATTAAACTTTCTTAGTTCTTTAAAAATACTAATACAATATTTACTCATAGCATTTAATAGAGATAGATACAAACATAATTCAAAATATTCACTGAGTAGTTAGGAAATCAGAGTATAAACTTCATTTTTAAAGATAATCATAATTCTTACAGGTTTTTTTTTCTTATTCTTAGTATTCTCAGTGACCTAATACAACCCAGACTGATTCTCCTAATGTTTTCTCAATCCCCAGATGGCTGACATCAAATATCTGGTCATTTATCTACATCCATGTCACCTCTCCCCAACCACAATGCAGTTTATCCCATGTTTTCTACTGGGGAAATTGACATTAAAAATGTTTTTCAGATAATAGCAAACTTATGATCTATTTAATGTTCACACAAATTTTTAAATGTACAAATTATTTTTGGGATTGTTTAGAATGACTATACTTCAAGCAGGATTTCCATTAAAAAATGATATATCATAGGAATTAGATTATAACCTAATTAAAGACTTTCATTTTTAGTTGTCATGGTTTTGTATTTCTCTACATGTGTATCTATATATGGGAGTATAATCATGCATATTAAGGTGTAATTATTTTCAACCATTTTCCTTAGGAACTCATGTGTGTTAGTATTGCCAGGCAATATTTGAAGGCCCAACAGAATGTAAATTTCCAGTAAATTTTGTATATTTTTAGTTTAAGTCCTGAATATGACATAGGACAAATTTATCCTACTATTCTTTATCTAAAATTGAATTTTAACTCCCTGTCATCTATATATGTATGTATATATGTGTATGTATGTATATAGATGTATATACACAGTTTATAATGAGATGGTTTGTTATGTGCATATATTATGAAATGATTGTCAAACTCAAGTGAAATACACTATCAATCACCTCACAGAGTTTACATTCTTTGCTTTGTGTGCTGGTACTAGTAAACATACACTTCTTTAGTGAACCATTATAGGGTACATTATTATAAAATATGGAATCCATGCTACATGAGTCTCTTCAAAATTGAAAATAAAACCACCATATGATCCAACAATTCAACTTCTGGATTTAAATCCATGGGAAATTAAGGAAGTATTTCAAAGAAATATCTCCATTCTCATGTTCATTTTTAGTGTTTTTGGCAGTAACTAATCTAAGGTGTTTAATGATGGATAACTGGATAAAGAAAATGTCTCATTTCTTATTTTTCAAACCTTACAAGCATAAAATAAGTACACATTTTCTTGAACATAATTGAATAGAACTCCATTATTCCATTTGTAAAGGTATGTTTTAAGGAAATAATACAGCAAATGTTAACAGATGGGTTCCTATGAAGACATTCCAAACTCTGCACTGAATATTTGTTTCACACATTTTCCTAGGCACTGGGAATACAATCACATCATCAATACCATAGAAAACAAAATTGTAAATATGATATGTAAATGAAGAGGTAGAAAATGTCAGTTCTGTGATGAAATTAGGGGAAAATAGATGACATAATGAAGAGACTGAGGAGTCATTTTTTCATTGAGGACTAAGAGAAAGCTTTTGTGGAAAACTGAATAAAAGTGGGAGCAAGCCAGGGATTAAGGAAAGACATATCACATGTAGGGAACAGACATAAATTTTACACAACCTGTCAAAGCAGCAGCAAGCAGAAGAAAAAATGACAGTGAGATTAGAGTCAGGGAAGTATGCTGGTAGATTAGTATGAGATGAAGTCAAAAGGATAGACATTGTCTGACCAATGAAGGATCCAAAACTCCATGATAATGAATTCAGATTTTTAAGTAAAGGAAAATAAAATTCTTATGAGTGGATTGCCAACAGTCACATGTACAAACTAGGTATTCAGAAAAACTGTAAGAGAGCTATCAGTTGCAATGCCAGGATTAAGATAAGCAAAGAATCATTGCTACTGGGTAAAATTTTGGTTTAAGGAAATAGTAGCTGGTGATACCATTGCTAATATATGCATGAAAGGAGTTTGTGTAGCAAGAGTTTAGTTGAGTAAAATTAGTTGTCTCAGACACTCAGGGAGGTACAAAATAGCAGCTGGGTTTGAGTTTGAAATTCAGTAGAGAAATCATGGGTGGAAGTATTAGATAGCATTTAAGTATGTAAAATCAGGGGGGTCAGCGAAATTGTCTACAAATGACAGTAAGAATGAAACAAAAAGGGAAGAAATTTGATCCCCACAAAACTCAGAGGTCTCATATAGTTAGGAAAGGAAACCAAGTAATGCAGGCACTGAATCAAGAGGAAATCCGATACTATATAATCCACAAGAAATGTAGAATAGTACCTGTTTTCAGAAGGTGGTGTTGTTTGATCTGGAAGAAGACTTAAGACATGTGGTAATTTGAAAACTGGTAAGGGATGACTGTATTTTCTAATATATGGATGGAGGTGACCAGGCCATAGCAAGGCAATGGCACAATCAGGAGTGTATCTTGGAAATCAGGAAAGACCAAGTGAAGTTTGCTGATAATGCTTGTAAGAAGCTGTACTGTAAAAGCCAAGAAAGACATGCATTTGTCTTTATATTTAAGAAGAAAGATTTTTTTTCCCATAGGGGGAGATTTTACTTATGGTTCAGATAACAAGAGTCTTCCACAGGTCCGTGTCCTTGAAGGCTTGGATCCGTGGGGTAGTGCCATTGAAAGGTGTGGGACCTTGTGAGTGTAAACCACATGGAAAGGACTTATGTTGCTGGGGATGTGACCTCAAAGGGGACTTGGGGAGTCCTGCTAGAAGCCCCCTTGCTTGCAGCTCATGATGTGAACACTGCTCTTGCACAGTCTCCACCCCTTGCAGGCTTGTGCTCTGATCGTAGGCTTAAGGCAAGGGGGCAACCCACCTGACACCAGACTCTACAGAACTCTGAGATGTATTTTCTCTTCAAAGGTTCATTTTAATAATGCGAAGCAGATTAATACATACCTAAAAGTTTTGTGGAAATGATATTATAGTAGTAAGGGAAGAACTGTTGGTATATAAAGCACAAAAATTTGAACATCAGTGATCTGGAAAGTTGATGCAAGCAAGAGCTGAGGCATGAATGGAGAAACTGGCATTGGATAAGTCTAGTTGCAGCCGTAACCATAGCTACTCAATGACAACAAGAAGGGAGAGGGACAGAGTGTTTAAAATTAGAAAATACTTAACATCTTGTAGTATATATCCAGATTCAATGAGACAATTCCAAGAAAGGAGAAGTGAACATTTTTTTGTTAAATAATAGATTCACTAAATATAAGCCTTTTAGTGAGATAGGATACAAATTCACAATGTTAATTGATGATGAAAACTAAATATATTCTAAGATATTAAGTATGTAAGAAATATCTAAGAATAGAAGTATTTATGATGAAGTACTAATAGCAGTTAAGTATGGGTCTTTATGAATAGAAGTTATTTCATATTTTGTGTGTTTATATAAGTGAAATAATTTTAAAGATATTTCAAATAACTGGTTAACATAGCATTAAGATGGATCCTCTGTTCCATTTTGTAAATCCCTGCATAAAAGCTGACTAATTTTAGTACTCCTTAATTAGTACTCTTGTTAGAAATTTCAGATGGAAGACCAAGCATGAAGTGATTGTGTATAATCAAGAACTGCTTGTATTTGAGTGTCCTAAGGAAAACATCATGGAAGAAAATCAACTTGCATGAATTATTTTAACATATAAATTAGTTTTGTTACTTTTTTCTGATACATGAATAGGAAGAAATGTTTCAAAAGAACAGTATGCACACAAGAAACAGAACATGGTTAAGCTAAATCGGTGTCAGAAAGCTATTTAAACCATCACAAGGGAAAACAGGAGATAGTAGATTATGATCATAAGATGTTTGCTTAAGATTCAGTATTCTGTAGATTTACTTATTGTTACATTCTGTCATAACTTCTTATTCCTATAGTTTATAGAGAGATGTCTTTCATTTTGATGATTTCTCTCTCTTTTTGTTTTTGGTCTGAAATTGGTGGTTCTCAGGCTGGGGCACTGGCTCATTGGGAAAGGTACTTGTCACACCACTGTGGGGAACTTGCATCCTGACCTCCAGTACCAGTATGAAAACTGGGTCTGGTGGTGAGGACCTACCATCTCAGCACAAGGGAAGAAGAGAGGAGGACTCTCTGGAGTTCAGTACCTAGGTAATCTAGCCAAATCAGTGAACTCTGCTTTCAGGAAAAGGCCCTTTGTCAAAGGATAGAGTGGAGAGCCATTGACTAAGAAACTCTATAGCAACTTCTGGCCTCAATATGCATGCAAGTACATGTGCAACACACATGAAAAAATTTAAAAAATAATTGGAAAATTCTCTTCAAGTTAAACAGTTACTTTTTATTGTGCCAAATAGTGAAGGTGGCCACATTATTTTCACAACATTAATCACAGCTATTACTTAAAGCACTGAGTGTACTCTGGTAGGACATCTCACAGAGTGTTTTGTCATAATTATTAATTCTAGATGAAATCTACTGCAAACTTGGGATAGAAACTCTGCTGCAGACTTCTTATTCATTTAATTAAGTAGCATATGACCCTAAAGGAATTGTGTGTTATCATGCTTTCATTTTCAGAATGCAGCACGGTTCCTGGAATTGTAGCCTAATCTACAAAAGCCCTACATTCTGAAATAAATAAGTAGATTGAGAATAATAGGAAAGGAGTATAACCTCCAGAAACCCTTCAGTCTTAACAGATCTCAAGTATTTTTTTTATTTTATAGTATCTGAAAATCATGATGGTCTAAAACAAGGCTGGAATACCATGCAGTGATTATATTCATTATCAACATTTGAGGGGATTTAAATGCTGTCAGTCTTCAAGACTGACTGGTGACTTGGAACAGTTCATCAAGAACAAGTTGTTTTGAATATTAAAAAAGTCATGAAAAATCTGCTATCCTAAAGGAGAAATGTCTGACTGCTTTGTTAAGTCTTCATGAAAGTTTAAACACAATGGCTCATCTTGTAGTAACATAATAGACACAACTGGTTATGAATTAAAATAAACAGACACTTGTGAACAACATGAATATATTCAAGGCAGCTATAGGGCCATATTTTAAAGTGACCTATAATAATAATATACAAAATGAAGCATTTACTTGGAAAAAGACTGAGAAAAAAATGGCATAATTCTGAATTGTTACTATTCTTTCCTATTCTTCATATATAGCAAATAACAGAATAAAAATAGGTATTGTATACACTTAGGCTTGAGCAGGATGTACTATTTGAACCATTAAGATATATTCAATTTACATAGAGAAGATACGTTGTTTGAACATTTGAATATGCCTTCTCTTTAAAATCCAGTGAATGACTATCATACCTTACCTTAGGCAGATGAATAGTATTATAAATAATTCTTAGTACTTTTTTTTCTCTGAAGTAGAAAAAAGGGGCTACAGATTTAGATCTGTCAGTAAAGCCCTGGCCTTACAAGCATGAGAGCTTTAGTTCAAGACCAACATCCACATAGACACATCAGGTAAAGAGAAACATGCTTGTAATCCCAGTGTTGAAGGGAGCAGAATTTGAACTTGTCATCTGCCCCCCACATGTATGTATACATGCACATGAAAACTCACACATAAGAACACACATGAGGAAATAGAAAAAAAGTACATGTGTACACATTACATTATCATAATATTGTTCTATATTTAAATCTTCATCCATTAACAAAGGCCATTATATATTTAAGCCACCTAAAGATAGAATTAAAAGATCCAAAAATGATGTATATGAAATACGTAGAGTTTATAAGTTAAAATTATTTGTAATAAAATACAAATTATATACCAGAAAAATATTCATAGTATTTATCATATAACACTTCCACACCCTTGCCAAGGTTTAGAAAAGTTTGCAGAAGAGAGCACGGAAAGATTGTAAGAGCCACAGAGTGGGAAGGAGAATCCTACGGCATGTGCTCCCAACACAGAGAGTGACTGAGCCCACGATGACCACGAATACTTCAACTGAGGAGAGAGGGGGCGTAAGAGAATATCATGATGGGAATGTGACCCACACTCAATTTGTTCATACAATAAAGTTCAAAATGACAAAATAACACTCCCTATATTGTGAAAATTTTACTTAAGATGAGACTCTACATAGAATTTTAACTATTCATGATACATATTTCATTAATTCATTTTACATAAATTTATTAAAAATTTTAGTAGTATTTGACTGGGCAAGAAAATCACTATGGACTCCCAGTCTTTTCCTCATAAAGATTATAGTTTAGGTTAGAGAATAAGTAAGAAAGGCTTTTACTTACATTAATGTAACTGAATGTAAATTTACAACTGTGAGAAGCACAAAACAGATTGATGGCACTACTCAATATGCATGTAATAGGGAGCCTCATCTGAGTATAGCATTTTTAAACACATATGCAAGTTGACTATGTCTTGTTTGATGTTTTTTTTCTTCATTAGTTATGTATACAGTGTGTATACATGTTGGTACGATTGTTATCCTCCTCCCTTTGCTTCCCCCTCCAAAGAGACCGTCCTCCTTGGGGACTGTGGGACGTGCATTGTGGGGGTGACCATCAGTTATGGGGAAGAGGCAATTTCTCTGTGCATAATGTCCCAACCTGTGGCTCTAACCTTCTTTCCGCCCCTCTTCCGAGAATTCCCCTGAGCCATGGTGGGTTTGTTTTAGGTCTACTTCAGTGATCATCATTGACTTTTTTTTTTTTTTCCTTTTCTATTGCATTGTTTGAGATTTTTGCACATCTTGGGCATGAACCTATTATCAAATACAGTAAGTTTGGTCTGACTAGCGACTATGCATTCATTTATGCATTTTAACTTTCAAAATGATCATTTCCCTTACTGCAATACTTAAACGTTTCTAAACCCAGGATGCAAGTTCCCTTACAGCAAACACCGCGGCCCTGGCTCTTCATCTCTCTTGCTAAAACCTAGAATCGTAGAATCAGCAGGCACTACATGCCAAGGAGGCACGCTTTGAAGCCTTGTTCTAAGGAGATCTAAGAGTGGGGACAAAGGAAGCTGAACACAAAAGACAGCTGTGAGCCCCACCCCAGTACTCTGCCGAGCCACTGAATGTAAGAGGCTGCGCACACCTCATTTCTCTTATATGCGCTTGTGGATTGAACCATAATTCTTGGAAGCCAGCAACTCTTTTCAACCCCTATTTCTTTACAAAATGACAGGGCATACAGACATATACCTTCATATATAACAATTTCCAAACAAAAAATTATGAATTTTGAATATTTTAATGAGAGAAATCACTAAGAAGTAAGATGTTAAGGGAGGACTTAATATAGTTTGTAAGTAGAACTAATCTCTGAATATAGCACAGGAAAGTTTTCCGTGAAGTGAAAAGGAAAATGAGATAGGTAGTAGAAGGGAAGTAGGGAAGGAGAGTAAGAAGGAGGGAGGGAGAAGGTGAGAGGGAGGGAAGTGTATCAGACATTAAGAACAAGATGCTACAGACCACAGAGGCACATTGTTTCTAAAATGTGTGGGAACATCAGAGAGAATACTTAGCTGAGTAAACATATATTTAGGGTAATGGACATTATTAAGCCAACTTAGAAAATTAGGGAAAGGCTAGGTGTTCATTCCAACCTCCGTCGTAACACCCAATAGCAGAAGTAAAGTTCTACCTCTGTGGGGATTCTGTGCCTCTCTGAGACAACGAATCTTAAGGACACTATCATTTGGTTTGGAAATGATGCAGTAAGTCCTGGGCACAATACAATTAAGTTTCAGTCACTAGCACAGGATTTGGAAAGATTTGAAATAATTTTTATATGACATTCTGTGACCAATTTTTGTACATTTGCAATGGAAATTCCAAGTTCTTATCACCACTGAAAATTTCTCTGACTCTGAACACTGATCAGTCTAAAAGATAAGAAAGTACTGTGGGGACCAGACAGAATAGTGGATGTCTTTTATTCCAGAGAAATAATAACAGGAAATAGAGAGAGAATGTTTTGGAACCTATCAAGGTAATATTTTATTTCATTGGTAAATTCTAATGAAATTAAACTGTTTTAATGTGCATTATTTTAAACATCTTAATTTTAATGAATTAAACCCACACTCTTCAAAAGTTATATGTGTATATCTAATAAAAACTATATAAAGTCTTGTGAGGATATTTCCTTCATGAAAAGCTCACTGAAATGACAAGTTTGATTTACCATTAAGAATGTTTGTCTAAGGGCCTATGAAGAAAAGTTTGTTCAAAATTTTAGTATCTTAAAATGGAACAAGGTTAAAATGTAAATCACGGAAATTCTTGTTGAAACTGGCCTATTGTAAGACGAGCTAAGCAGGTCAGAAAAGGTGCTTGTCCATGTTTCGCCTTCATGCGTCCTATATTCTGAGATGATTATGGCACACATTATGAGAAACAGAAACACTTCATCACATATTGAGCTACAGCAATGCAAGTTGATTTATATCTATTGAGCAATGCTGTTGTTTGTAATGTTGCAAAATGCTGACAAATCATCATATTGTGTTCTTGAAACTCTCAAACACCAGAGCTTTTTGTAAAATGGAATATTTTTCCTTAATAATCATACATGATTCCATGCAATAATATGTAAGAACAAAATAATGGATATTTTATTCATTATATCAGGATCATTTAAGTGCCGTAGAGAACGTTGATCTCTAAAAGCAACTGACACTTGAAAGATGTATGGCCAGACATTTAGGTAAGAAGGCATCCTCAAGAGAAAGCCCAACCCATCATAAAATTGATTTTCACTGATTTTAGTCATATTATTGGTTCAAAATGGATGTAAATTCTATGTTTTAACATTTTATATGTACAAATTATTAAAAATCGGTCACATATTTAAATCTCTAATTTGAAAGTCAGACAACTAAGGAATCCAAATTTCAGCTATGAGATATTTGTCTGTTTCTCCAAGAACATTTTTCTTTCATCCCATAAAAATGTCACTGAGGATAAAGTCATGAAAAAACGTTAAGATAATATCCAACATGGTGTACTCCCAAAAATTAGATTAAAAGTGGAATGCACACAAAAGGAATCTTACTCAGATCTTATTATATCAATTTACTAGATGCAGTCAAAAATGCACTGTATCTATTGAAAAATGCAAGTTGATTCTATACACAGTGTCATCATTCAACTAAGTGTCCCTAACTGGTCGTGGAAAAATCTCTACTTAAACTACTAGTTATGTGTCAAACTTCCCTCACATAAAATTCAATATTAATTTTCCTTCTGAGGAAAAAATCTGTTAAGTGTTCTTAATCATATATAAATTAGACATTTCCATATGTTTTAAAATAAAAATATGGCTAATAATTCAACTTCATTGTGACAATTATTTCTTTGCCCATGATTAGATATCACTCACAGTAAATTGATTCTAATGATAAGTCCCTTGTGGTTTTCTTTTCATTTCCTCTGAATATTAACTTCAATTTTCCAATACAACTACAAATCATTTAGAATTCCTTTTTAGAATACTTATAATATAGCTTATATTATTTAGAATATGTCATTTAGTTTCATTACTATGTTTAAATGGCATATTGATCTTAACATCTTCTGATTCATATTTTTCACTGTTTAGTTGTTACATATTCTTTCTCTGATCCTTAGTTTTTTAATTTTTTCATTGATTATAGACATACTTAGTATGGATACATAACATGGTGGTGCCATATTTACCTCATCCTTACCCCCTTTCCAAAGGGTACTCTCCTCAATGGGGTCACAGGTTTTCCCCAATGGGGTTGTGGGTTATGTGTTGTGGAAGCAGAAGTCAGCTATTAAGGAGAGGCAATGCCTCTTGGCATGATGTCCCAACTTTGATTCTGACAATCTTTCTGGGCCCCCCTCTGCAAATTTCCTAAGCCATGTTGGGTGTGTTTTAAGTCTACTTCAGTGATGGGCTCTTAAGAGCTTCTGGATCTGTCCTTTGGTAGGTATTGAGTGTCCTCAGGGTCTGTCTCCTTCACCCTGTTGCTGATTGTCAGGCTCACCATGGAAGCAGCTCTCTTGCCCATCTTCCCAGTTCCTCTGTGGTTTCAGCTTGGGATTGACTGAGGTGCCATGGGTAGTTTGTCTCCTTGGGTCTCACCACTGTCTGAAAAAGAAAAGCACATCATCCAAAAGAGACTGAAGTCAGCACAGGTTAAATACGTGTCATTAATTTAGAGAAAATATGATGGGTATAGTCGTGTTTGGTTTTTTTTTGTTTGATTTTTTTTGATTAACAACTTCTATACTTTCAGAAAAGAAACCATGATAGTATTCTCTCCTCCCCTGCTTTCCCCTTCACAGCTCCACTCTCTATCGTATATCCTCCCTCTCTCCATTAGTCTCTCTTTTATTTTGATGTCATCATCTTTGTCTCCTAGACCTTGTAAAGGTATTGCTAGGCACTACAAGGTAATGGATATCAAGGCCAATTTCTATCTGGACAGTTGCATCGTAAGGACTGGTACCCTTCCTTTAGCTCTTGCATTCTTTCTGCCCCTTCTTCAGCAATTTATCCTGACCTTTGGAGGAGGGTGTGATAGAGGTGTTTCAGTGCTGGACACTCCTCCGTCCCTTCTTCCCAGCATTGTGTTGCCTTTTGGGTCATCCCAGTGATCATCACCATACGAAAAGAGAAGCTTCTCTTACCAGAAGTGAGAGTAGCATTAATATATGAACATGCACATTAAGTGTAGTGCTTTCAGGGCAGTTTGTGAGAATAATATATTCATTTAGCCAGACAAGAACAGGCTTTATGCCCCTAAGGATCATGACCTCCCCTGCTATAGGCTTTTGATTGGGTTTTCAGTACCAGGCATGTATTTTCTCCCATAAAGTGGGACTTCAGTCCAAATAGAGAGCAGTTGGTTTCCCTCAGAGAGACATACCACTACTGCATGTGTTTGGTCATTTGACCTGTCTGGCCAAACTTGAGTCATCCAGTGTCCACTGTTTGCATTGCTGGTAAATTCTCACTCCCATAAGACTGCATGCAGTGCAGCTTTTTCCAGGTTTCAGTTGTCTGGTCTACAGAGAAAAGGTTCTTCTCAGCACCAGCGTGATTGCTCAGTGACTTTGCCACCCAGGCATGTGAAGTCTCCGGAAATAGGATTTTACCATCTGTTTCTCATGGGAAACCGAAGGCATTGACAATAGCCTGTAATGTTTTGGAGGCAACAGGGACTTCCCTGGCCAACAACTCACTGGAAGGTATCCTATCCCTGGCACTGAAAAATTTCTAGTAATCTATGGCTTTGGGATGTGCCATTATCCAAAACAGTAGGATTTTATATGTCTTATTCAGAATATCTTGAATTTTGGTTGAGAATCCCCCACCCTTCTCTTACTCAACCTCTTCCCCTGGCCTCACTTAGGCCTTTCCACTCCCTATAATCTGTTCTGTTTACATATATGCAATTCCATCCCCTTAAGTCCTTCCTTTTTCTCCCTCCCTTAGAGACATTTTCCAGCTTACCGGCCTCTGCTACCAACTTTTGGTTCCAGTTCACACACAAGTCTAAACATTTGTAACTAGGATCCACATATGAGAGAGAACATGAAATGTTTCTCTTTCAGAGCCTGGGTTACCTCACTTAATGTAATCCTTTCCAGATCTATCCATTTCCCTGCAAATTTCATAATTTTTGTTTTGTATACCATTGAATAGAACTCCATTGTGTAAATGTACCACAACTCTATTATCCATTCATCTATGGTTAGACATGTAGTCTGGTTCCATGTCCTAGCTATTGTGAAACAGAGCAGCAGTAAACATGGCTGTGCAAGTATCTCTAAGGTAGTGAGAAGAGTCCTTAGGATATATACCTAAGAGTACTATAGCAGGCTCATAGGGTAAATCTATTTTTAGCTGCCTCAAGAATCTCTACACTAATTTCCACAATGGCTGTACCAGACTACAATTCCACTAACAGTGTATAGGGCTCTCCTTTTTCTTCATCCTCTCCAACATTTATTGTCATTTGTTTTCTTGTGATAGCCGTTCTGACAGGACTGAGATATAATCTCAAAGTAATTTTAATTTACATTTCCATAATGGATAAGGATGTATTACCCTTGGGTAGAGGTTTATATGCCATCTGTATTTCTTCCTTTGAGAACTATTATTTCCCTAGCCCATTTTTTTAATTGTGTTGTTTGATTCTTATTCTTTTGTTTTTTGAGTTCTTGGTATATTCTGGATACTAATTCTCTGTCAGACGTATAACTGACAAGGATTTTCACCCACTTTTCAGGTTGCTTCTTCACTCAATTCAGTGTTCTTTGCCTTACTAAGCTTTGTAATTTCTTGGGATCCCAATGGTTGATTAGTGGTTTTATTTCCTGAGCAATAGGGTTACATTCAGAAAGTCATTGCTTATGCCAATATGTTGAAGTCTCTCCCCTACCTTTTTCTCTACCAGTTTCATAGTTTCAGATCTGATATTAAGGTCCCTGATCCATCTAGACCTGATTCTTGGGCATGAAGAAAGACATCTATTTTCATCCTTCTACATACAGATATCCAATTTTCCCAGCACTACTTGTTGAAGAGTCTATCTTTTCTCCAATAAATATTTTTGGCATTTTTGTCAAAAATCAGATGACTATAGCTGCCTAGATTAACATCTGGGTCCTCTATTCTGTTTCATTGATCTACATATCTGTCTTTGTGGCGGTATCATGCTGTTTTTGTTACTATGGCTTTATAAGAGAGCTTAAAGTTGGGTATGGTCATACTACCAGCCTTATTTTTGTTTCTCAAAAATTTTTTGTTGCACAAAAATTCGAGGATTTTTTTGTGCTTCCAAATAAACTTTAGGATTTTTTTTTCTATTTCTGTAAAGGATTATATTAGAATTTTAAGGGGATTGCATTAAAGATGCAGATTACTTTTGGTAACTTGACATTTTCACATTATCGATTCTTCCAATGCAGGAACATTGGATGTCTTTCCATTACCTACTTCCTTGAAATAGCTTGCTTGATTGTATTAAAGTTCTCATTGCAGAGATCCTTCACTTCCTTGGTTAGGTTTATATAAGGTACTTTGTGAATGGGAGACATTCCCTGATTTCATCCTCCACCTGTTTTTCATTAGTATGTAGAAAAGCTACTGATTTCTGTGTATTTACTTTGTATCTTTCTACATTGCTAAAAGTGTTTGTCAGCTCTAACAGTTTACTGTACAGTCTTTAGGGTCTTTTATATATACAATCATATTATCTGCAAATAATGATAATTTGATCTCTTCCTTTCAAATCTATATCCTTTTTTATGAGTGTCTCTTGCCTTATTGCTATAGCTAAGACTTCTAGTACTATATCAAAGAAAGGGACAGTGGGCATCTTTGCCTTGTTCCTGAATTTAGTGGAAAAGCTTCAAGTATTTCCCCATTTAGTATTATGTTAGCTGTAGATTTGTTATAGTTTTTATTATGTTGAGCTATGTTCCTTCTAATCCCAGTTTGGTAGGACTTTTACCATGAAGGCAGTTGGATTTTGTTGAATGCCTTTTCTCCAACTATTGAGATGATCATGTGATTTTTGTCCTTCACTCCATTTATATAGTTTATTACATTTATCAATTTGCATATGTTAAACCATCCCTGCATCTCTAGAATAAAACTTACTTGGTTGGGGTGAATAGTATTTCTGATATATTCTTGTATTCTGTCTACCAATATTTTGTTCAGAATTTATGCATCTATGTTCATGAGGCAAATTGGTCTGTAATTTTATTTTATTTATTTATTTTTTGGTCTGTCTTCATCTGGTTTGGGTAAGAGGGTGATGCTGGCTTCATGGAAGGAGTTCAGTAGAATTCCTTTTCTATTTTATGGAAAAGTATGAGAGACAATGGGGTTAGTTCTTCCATGAAAATCTTGAAAAATTAACCAGTGAATCTACCAGGCCTGGGCATTTTTTATCTGGAAGACTTTTTATAACTGCCTGGATCTCTATATTTGTTATAGGTCTATCTAAATGGTTTATCTCATCTTGATTTAATTTTGGTAGGTCATATGAATCAAGAAATCATCCATTTCTTTCAGATTTTCAAACTTTGAGGCATTTGTATTCTTAAAGTATGTCCTTATGAATTTTCTGAATTTCTTTGATACCTGTTGTAATGGCACCTTTTTAGTCTCTAAAGTTATTGGTATTGAGTTAGTATTGAAAGGTATGTGTTTATTCTCTCCATTCTTATTTTGTACTGCTTCCTGTTTTCCCTTTACTCATTTGTTTTAATTGTTATTTGAGTGTGGTTTATTTTTTCCTACTTCCTCCTGTGTGTGTTTTGCTTTCTCTTCAGCATGAAGAATTCCTTCAGGTATTTTCCGTAGAGTTGGTTTAGTTGTCATAAATTCTTTTTGCCTGTTTTTGTTGTGGAATGTCTTTATTTCTCCTTCAATTTGGATAGACAGTTTTGTAGGATAAAGCAATCTTGGTTGACAGTTGTTATCTTTTAGAACTTGGAATACATCATTCCATGCCTTTCTGGCTTTAAAGTTTGTGTTGAATAATCTGCTGTTATTCTGATGGGCTTGTCTTTATAAGTGACTTTCTTTTTCCTCTCTAACTGCTTTCAATATATTTCTTTGTTTGCATGTTTAATTGCTTAATTATAACGTGGCAAGGAGAGGTTCTTTCCAGGTTTTGTTTGTTTCGTGTTCTAAAAGCTTCCTGTATATGCATTGGCATTTCTTTCCCAATTTTGGAGAAATTTTTCTTCTTTGATTTTGTTGCAAACACTGAACATACCTCTAGATTGAAATTCTTGTCTTTCTACTATACCCTGAATTCTTATGTTTGATCTTTTCATGGTATCCTGGATATATTGAAATTCCCATTCACACCTTCCTAGTAGCTTTTCTTTCTCTTTGTTGGACTCTATTAGAACTGCCTCCTGGTCTTCTAACTTACATATTCTGTTCTCTCCTTCTCCTTCATCCATTCTACTAGTCAGATTTTCCACAATTTATTTATTTATTTATTTATTTTGACAGACAGTGTTTTCTATACTAACATTTCTGCCTGGTTTTTCTTCAGTATTGATATTTCCTTCTCATGTGATGTAATAACCTCCTTACTTCATTAAGATGTTTTTCTCTGTTCTCTTGGAATTCCTTTAGTAGTTTGATTTCTTCTTTAATATCTTTTTCTTTTCTTTTTCTTTTTTTTTTTTTTTCTTTTTTTGAGGTAGGGTCTTGCCCTAGTCCAGGCTGACCTGAAATTCACTACAATGTCTCAGGGTGGCCTCAAACTCATAGCGATCTTTGTACCTCTGACTCCAAGTGCTGGAATTAAAGGCATGCACCACCACATCTGACTTTAATTCCTTTGTTTTCTTTTTTGATTCCTTTGATTTCTTTGAGTATAGATAAAATCTTTCTTTTTAATCTTTGTCAGGCATTTCATCTAATACAGCCTTATTGGAGGCCATTTCTGATGGAATTCAAATTTTTGGTGGGACTGCATTGTCTTGATTCTTTGTGTTTATTGTACTATAATGGAGATTTTTTGCATCCTGAGTTAGTTTGATGCTTGGGTTATCTGCTGTTCTTTTAGACTTGGAAATTCAACTTTATGTACCTTCATGAAAAGTAGGAGTTTAGGGCTGGAGAGATGGCTTAGCAGTTACACACTTGCCTGTGAAGCCTAAGGACCCCAGTTTGAGGCTTGATTCCCCAGGACCCACGTTAGCCAGATGCACAAGGGGGCACACGTGTCTGGAGTTTGTTTGCAGTGGCTGGAAGCCCTGGTGCGCTCATTCTCTAACTGTCTCTCTCTCTCCCTCTCTCTCTCTGTCACTCTCAAATAAATAAATAAAAATGAACAAAAAAAATGTTTTTTAAAAAAGTAGGAGTTTAAGGTGCCAAGTGTAGCTCTTACACTCCAATCCAACTACATAAGTAATCCTAGGTGTTGCAGCTGCCTGGTATTCAAGTATTCTAGTGGACTGTGTGGAGCAATTTACTGGCAAATTCTAAACTTCAATTTAGCAATATACACATTCAATAAAAACCAGCATAGATGTTGAGCATTTGGTACACGCCTTTAATCCCAGAACTTGGGAAGCAGAGGTAGGAGGATCACCATGAGTTTGAGGCCACCCTGAGATTACACAGCAAATTCCAGGTCAGCCTGAGCTAGAGTGCAACCCTACCTCTAAAAACCAAAACCAAACAAACAAACAAAGAAAAAAAAGAAAGAAAAACAGCACAGAGTATGCAAGTGTGGGGATTGAAACAAACACATAACCTTACAAAGCCAAAACCCCTAAGGGTGTGTGTTCTACACCCTTAATCCTGTCAATTGTGAGGTTGAGATTTCTGTTCTGAAATGGCTTCCATGTCAGCCTGAGTCTAAATCAGACCCTGTCCCAATAATGACAGATGGAAAGACAAAGGCCCTATGAATCTGAAAGCATCAAAGACAACAATAGTCAACCCCCAAATACAGCTTAATTGAGAATGGTATATCCCACCAAGAATATGTAATCCACAACCTTCCCTGACATGGAAAGAGAGATTAGTACTTCAGTGCAGGGCTATGTACCTGCTGTTTTCTCAGTCAGCCTCGTTACCTTTTGGGGTGGCTTCAAATCTCACCAATGCTGAGTACCTACCTCAATCCCTCCACGTTGTGCTGTGAATCTCCTATTCTGATCAGCTGTGCTGCATACCCTTCCTCCAGAGGCTGAATATGTTCTTTGGAGAGTCGGTGGGCCATGGTGCTGTGTCTTGGGGGATGGAAGAGTGCAGGAAGCCTGGAGTTGTCCTGGAACTGCTCTGCTGGTCCTGCCTGTGTCCCCTTCAGCAGATCCTCAGCTGATCTCTGCTGTCTCTGCTTCAGGTTTCTTGACTTTGCAAGGAGGCTGATAAGGTTGGAAAATCCCCTTGTTTGGTCTCTGCTCCTGCAGCTGGGCACTGGGACAGCACATACCCTAGTCCCTCTTTTAACCCAAGATTAGTGGGAACTTGACGTGGAGGAGAAAAAGCATTGTCTGTATAGGATGCTAACATGTTCCCCAATTTCAGATATGGGTTCCTTTCCACTGAGAAGATCTCTTAGCCAGAGAGTTATTAGTTACCCACCAAGTCTGTGTGCCACTATTGTATTTGTGGGTACATCATGTCAAGGTGTTTGCTTCTGAGTAGCTTAGACCCCAAATTGCTTGGACAGTTGTTGGCCACTTTTTCCAAGTAGCTCTTGTAGTGCTTTCCATCACTAGGTGGGTTAATGGCCTGGGGTATGGCTTTCTCTGGACTCTAGTCAGGTCTCTCCATGTTCTGTACCAGCAGTATATGATGTCTTCAGCTGCAGGGTTTTACCATTTACCTCAGGAGGGCATCAAGTGCTTTGACAGAAGTCTGTCTTGTTTTGGGTCCTTGTAGATCTCCCTGATCAACAGTTCATCATGGGTAATAACCCCATCCTGGTACTGGGAATTATAGGCAGGACAGAGCCAAACAAAAAAAGGAAGAAAAGTATCAAGGTTAGGCTTAATCACACTCTCTCTGGGGCCTTTCTTTTCAGGTGTACCCCCCATGCTCCTTTTGAGGTTTCAACCTTGATATTTATCTACTCAGTTCTTTCATAGAATCTGCTATCGGTTCCTCTTAAAATATATTTTATGGGCTGGAGAGATGGCTCAGAAGTTAAGTGCTTGCCTGTCAAGCCTAAGGATCCCAGTTTGAGGCTCGATTCCCCAGGACCCACGTTAGCCAGATGCACAAGGGGGCGCACGCATCTGGAGTTCATTTGCAGTGGCTGGAAGCCCTGACACGCCTATTCTCTCTCTCACTCTATCTGTCTCTCTCTCTCTCTCTCTCTCTCTCTCTCTCTCTCTCTCTCTCTCTGTCTCTCTCTCTGTGTCACTCTCAAATAAATAAATAAAAATGAATAAAATCATTTTAAACAATTTATGACATTAAACATACATCTCAATAAATTATATATTGAGCCAATAGTCAATATTTTTTAATTACTTATTTTAAGACAGCTCTTGAGTGCCCCTGTGCCATGACCAAGTTATTTGTACTTGTATTGTTAGAGTCCTTTAGGGTTGTTTCAAGACTTAGGCTATAACAATGCTCATGCTTCTAAGGAGGTCCAGAGCCAGTTTGCAACATCTCCTAATTAGTTACTTCTTCATATCACCTTGCCACTGTCCAAATTATAGTCAGATGCACCCCAGTGACCCTGGTCCATAATGAGTGACATGTATGACAGTAACATCATGAAATTACAGTCCTTTGTGAGCCTGTAGCACTTTTTTGTGTGTAAGTATATTCTGTGATGTCCACACCAGGAATTAGGGTCAAAAATACACTGTCAATAAAAGTTTTAAAAATTGCTGTGTGAGTTTCTGATTTGAATTTCATGAAACGTTATTAAGTGAACCTTGACTTTGAGTCAAAACAGAATTTTCAACCACATCTGAAAGTATCCTCGGTACACTCCTTTACTTTCATACTTAGTATAAAAGTGTGAAGCAGCATTGTCAGCACTGGTAATTATAAAATCAAAATTTCAGGAAAGTGAACAATGTTGAATATCCTAAGGTCTTGCAGTATCAAACATTGAGCCAAGGTTTCATTCTTAATGAAAAAGAAATAAATAAACAAGTGCATCTATCTCATTATTATGCTAATTTGCTTTCATTGACAAATGTTCAAATGTTTGTAGCAAAAGATAGACTTAAAATATTGTGGGCCTGGAGAGATGACTTAGCGGTTCAGTGCTTGCCTGTGAAGCCTAAGGACCTGGTTCGAGGCTCATTTCCCCAGGACCCATGTTAGCCAGGTGCACAAGGGGGCGCATGCATCTGGAGTTCGTTTGCAGTGGCTGGAAACCCTGGTGTGCCCACTCTCTCTCCTCCTCCTCCCTCTCTCTCTCTCTCTCTCTCTCTCTCTCTCTCTCTCTCTCTCCCTCTATCTCACTCTCACTCTCAAATAAATAAATAAAGATCAAACAAAAAAATTATTATGATTTACTTTCATTAAATGTTTTGTCTTAATTTCTACTTTATAACCTAATATCCTAGATTGCCCCCAAATTCTCAGGTGTAAAAGGGTCATCAGTGGAAACAGTGTAAGAAACCCTGATCCTGGGTTAATCTGAGACAGCATGTTCACATCTGCTAGCCTGATGATCTGGAGATGGGCTTCACTGTAGGCCTTGCTGAGCATGTGTGAGTCTGTGGGCTCCCAACCTCAATGAAAAGGAGGAAGGCAGAGGAAGTGGAGGAAGAGGAAAACTAGCACTCTAAATTTTGAAATGATCATTTTAGTTGGATGATTGATAACAGCATTGCATCATGAATTTTCCTAAACTAACGAAAGACTAGACATTCTATCCACTTTTTAAGGTGAGGCACTGTGTGGAAAGAAACCTAATGATGCACAGAAAATAATGTGTGTTAAGTTTATTAATTAAAGTTTGAATTACCTCTATGCCAAGTGAACATGACAAGTCATCTTGGATTTATTTTAAGATATTTGTGGAAATATCTAAATATGGGCAAGTAGTGACAACTTTTAGAATGACAGATGAATCAACACTAACTGATGAAATGAGAATTTAGGTAACTTCCCTCCCTTTTATAATTCATATGATGCTGATGTAATTTAGTTGGGCATGATAAACAAAGTTCAAATCCAAGGAAGGAATACACTCCGGCACTCTACTGCACAATAAGTTGATCATAGGTAGATATATTTGCTGTGTATTTCAAAATAACTATAAAAAGGATTTTATCCCTTGACTACCAGGAAATGATAAATGTTTGAAATAGTTATGCCCATGATTTTAGAATTGCATTATCTGTGCAGTGTTAAAACACCACATGCTTCTCCATAAGAATGTACATTTTTTTGTATATTGATTTAATAAAAAGTAAAATGTGGGTTCATGTAACATAAGTGGACTAAAATATATATAATTGAATTTTAAGAATAATTTTCATTAATCCCCCAAAGTCAGGTAATAATTTTGCTGAAGTTTAAAATGTAAGCACTTTAGAATTAATGTGTTAGAAAACTTCTAGATCAAGGATCAAAGTTAACTTCAATACAACAATACTATTATCTAGCTCTACAGCAAAAATGATCTCCCCTCTCACTCTTTGAAAGATGTGGGAAATAATGTCTAATGCATGTGGAGATTGCATGAAAATCATTTCATTTTTTGTTAACAAAACAGGACTGGAACACAGCCACAGTCATTCTTTAAATGCATCATCTGTAGCTGATTTCATGATGTCATGGAAATCATGAATTGGTTGCAAGAGAACTATGTGAGATAAAGCAACTATTTGGTGCCTTTCCAGAAACTATGTTCTGATGAATGTTCTAGATTGCCATTATTGAATGCAATTGTCTGTGGTGATGAAAACTGGCCATAGCTATATTGTCATATTAAAACTCAATTATACCTGCAACTACGGAAAGCTTGAAACCTAACTAATGTGACAAAGAAACTGATTTTCTACATTTAGTGTAATTCAAGTTAGTTTAAATTTGGTTCATTATTTTAAAACGTTATGTAATTTTAATTATGTTAAGTTGCACCTGTGTTCAGAGACAGCACAGTGCAGCTATTCTTCAACTTGCAAAAGGGTTATTTTCCAATAAGCTGACCATATGCTGAAGATACAGTAATATGAAGACACATTAACTCCACCTAGCTCAATGACAGGCCACAGGGTAGAGGACAGGCCAGCGACCCGGCTGATGGATGGCTGACTGGAGCTGTACCATGAACACAAGGCGCAAAAATTAGTATCTTACCACAAATCCTTAGTTCAGGAAACAATCAAATTTCAAAAATGTAAGAACAGGTTCTATTAAATCTATAACCCATTTGTGCCATCATAGAGTAAAAATTTTAAAAGTCAAACCATCATAAATTAGAAGTCATCTATGATCCTAGATAAGACAGTTGCCTCTGAAATCATATGGTATGAATTTTAGTTTCAGTTCTATTACAAACCATTTATGAAACCTTGGAAAATTTGTCTGATTTCTTGTTTACTAGCAATAACTATCATGAATTATTATGCATATTAATAATAACATTTTTAAAGCACATAAAATTTTACTAAAGAGATTAAGAGAGATTCTTCCTCATGCAAGATGGCCAGGGGGCCTCTGAGATGGTCTGAGTTTGATTTCAAAGCACCTAATTAAACTTCTGGGCAAAGCCATACACACACACATGGCCCTAGTCCTGTGAGGAACAGAGAACAAAAACTCTCAGGAGTTCATGACAACTTGAAGCTCCAGGATCACTAAGAAAGTTTCTCAAGGGAATACACGCATGATTGAAAAGAGGAAGGGTTAGAGAGATGGTTTGGTAGTGGGGGCACATGCTGGAAAAGCCCACACAGAGTGGGATGCACAGGCTGACACCTGTGTCTGGAGTTTGTTTACAGTGGTTAGAGGCCATGGCATGTCCATATTTGTCTCTCCCCCCACCCTGCTCCTAGTCCTCTCTGTCAAATAACTACACAAATGAAATATTTAGAAAGAAAAGAGGAGGACTTCCAACCTTCTCTGGCCTTTACATTCATGTGCAAGGGACACATACATCTGTACACACATGTGCATACAACACACATACACACACACACACACACACACACACACACCACCAACAATAACAACATGTCACCTACCTCGCAAAAACAATGTATATAGAAAAAAGATTCTTAAAATGATACTCGTTATTTTGGCCATTATTTTAGTAGTATTTTTATTTTACCCATTTTATTTTACTTATTTGACAGGGAGAAAGAGGGAGAGAGAGAGAGACAGAGAGAGAAAGAGAGACAGGGAAAGATGGGCATGCCATTGCCTCCAGCCACTGCAAACAAATTCCAGATGCATGCACCACCTTGTGCATCTGGCTTAGGTGGGTCCTGGGGAATCAAATATGAGGTCTTTGGATTTTAAGGTAAGCACCTTAATTGCTAATCCATACCTCTAGCCCTTAGTACTTTTTGACATCATAATGAATTAAAATATATAATGTCAATACATAAATATTTGCATCCCTAGGACCTACTTTAAGGGAAAAGAATCACAACTAATCCACAGAAACACTTATGTTTTCATAGAAGTTTTGTGAATTGTAGCACAAAATGCTAAATAAAACATGCTGTAAGAAAAATATGCTAAAGTTTAAAGAATATGAATATACACAAGCCAAGTTCAGTTGGGCACTTGGGAGATACCTCAGTTGTTAAAAGTGCTAGTTCTTAAAGCCTGATGACCTGGGTTCAATTCCCCAGTATACATTTAAAGCCAAACACAACAAGTGGAGTTTGTTTGTAGTGGTGGAGCCCTGGTGTCTGTCTGTCTCTGTCTCTCTTTTCTCCCTCTCTCTTCTCGCTCGCACACCCACAGAATTAAATAAAAATATTTAGAGATAATGTTGATATCCTTACTTGGAAGAAAAGTAGAAATTATCTGGTTGCAAAATAACAACATAAAACTTTTTGTAATCCAAAGCCTCTAATTTGAATGCATCATTGGCAATGGTTGTGTTCGACCCTTCAGGGATTGTGCAGCACTGTGGTGCACGCCTGCAATCCCAGAACCCCGGAAGCTAATGCAGGAAGACCTCAGGCTAGAGGTCAGCATGGTATGCAAAGCAAGACACTGCTTTAAAAATTAATCCCACTGGCTGATTTTGTATGAAGAAGATATATACTTCATTTCAAATAGAACATTGCGTTAATAGAAAGCCATTAGTTTCTGCTGAAAATATCAAGAGTTCTCCATTTTATTTTCTTAATTTTTCCATTGATAAAGTGTGTGTGTGTGTACAGAGGTATAATATAAGTGCTGTCCTTACAATGAATAACTTTATAAATAAGAAACTAAAAGGTTCAATATGGAATTTAGTTAAAGCAGTGAAACTGTCATATCTTGATTGAGAACACAGATAAGTTTGAGTTTTGATGACAAGCAATGTTTTCTTGGAAAAATGACACATGTGAATTATTGGAACAGTTAACTATAGTAATCACGTCCATTTACAACTAAAACTCAGAAAGTTTGTTCTGTTTGTCTATAAGAACTGGTAATGTGTTCCTGGAGGTGGACTTGATTATAGCTTGGAATTTCTTTTTCAGGTACACATTACTCATAGAATAAGTAACCAATTTATTTCAACTATCATGACTGGATTTTCTTATAGAACATTTATTTATGATAAAGTAAATACTCTTTCCTCTTAATGTAGTTCATATGTGGTGTTTGCCCTGAGAGCAATCCAAAATCCTTAAAACAGAACCATCATATCAGACCACCTTAATGGACTGAGAACTACACCAACTAAGTCACCTTTTGCAAAATGAAAAGATTTCCCTATCAGAATTTCCTCCATCAGAATACAGGAGGAAAATCCTGTCCACATAGTCTGGACTAGTGAGTGAAGTGCAGTGCTTCCAGTCGTGGTAAGCACCACCTCTCCACACAACAGCAAATGACGAGCCAATCACAGTGGACAGCACTCATGAAAATATTATACACTATTCAGTATGCACTGAAAGAATAAGAAATACAGCAGATGGTAATAGCAATATTCTAGAGTTTCTTGAGAAAATATTTAATCTAAAATATTTAATCTAAAATCTCAAGCAACCTTACTCATACAACATACCATGATAAAAGTAAAAAATGAAAAAGGGTTAAACCAAGTACACTGATGGATATTGTTTATAAGAAGGAGTTATCAGGGCTGGAGAGATGGCTTAGCAGTTAAGCGCTTGCCTGTGAAGCGTAAGGACCCCGGTTCGAGGCTCGGTTCCCCAGGTCCCACGTTAGCCAGATGCACAAGGGGGCGCAAGCGTCTGGAGTTCGTTTGCAGAGGCTGGAAGCCCTGGCGCGCCCATTCTCTCTCTCTCCCTCTATCTGTCTTTCTCTCTGTGTCTGTCGCTCTCCAATAAATAAATTAAAAAAAAAAAGAAGGAGTTATCAAAATTCAACATTCCATCTTTTTTTTGAAAAACAGTAAATGCATACATACATAAATATATATAGTAATATAAATCTATAATTAATTATCATCATCGTATGATACTTACTGATAAAATGATGAATGCATTTCAAATGAAGAAGCAAGGTATTATAAATTTTTTTCTAGAATTTTTAGTGACAAATTTTATTGAAAAGTAAGTAAGAGAAATGCTACGAAGGAAAAAAAAAATGACGCAATTATGCCTCCAGAGAGTAACAAATTTTAAAGTGCATGTACAACGTTAGTAATTGGGTCATTCTTCATCAATTAAACAATTATAGAGTGTCTGTTTTCTGAATGATAACTTGTTACTTGGAGCATGGAGTCCTTACATTCGGGGAGTGCAGCTGACAGCATCAGAGGCCCTGCACCCAGCTGTACATCAGAATCATAGGAAGAGAATTTTGTTAAAGTTCACCCATGAGCCACACTGAAGATCTGCTTAACCATGATAATAAAAGGTAGGGCATAAACTCCTCTGTGTATAATTGTTTTTCTAATTGCCAGATAAAAATTGTATAATTTGCAGTATTTCACATCTTTTTGTTGTTCTATTTTGATGCAAGCACAACAGACTAGCTTTTTTTAATGTGAGAAAGTGAGAGTGACATATGTGTCACCTTGTGCATAAATGTGACCTTGTGTGCTTGGGTCACTTTTTTAGCTTACATGGGACCTGGAGAATCAAACATGGGTCCTTAGGCTTTGTAAGCAATTGCCTTAAACACTGGGCCATCTCTTCAGCTCAAATATTGTTTTGATACATGTACACATTACTGATGAAGACAATAACCATATATTGTATCCCTTGCTTATATTTTCATTAAGATCAAAATTCGAGCCTTCTCAGCAATCATCAAATATTTATTAACAAGGATCACTACACTGAAAATAAGACTGAGCTTACTCCTCCTCACTGAGTTTTTCTTCCACCAAGTTCTTAGCACTCCTCCACTGCTGCAGCACTGCTGCCTCCAGCCTCTGACAGCCACCACTTGATTTCCTTTTCTAATGTTTTTTTAGTTTTTATATGAGAGAGAATTGATGCACCAGTCCTCAGCCACTGCAACTGAGCTCCAGTGATTGCACTACATAGGGGGCCCGTGGACATTGTGCTTGCCTCATATCTGTGCTTCTGACTTATATGGGATCTGGGGAGTCGAACATGGGTCCTTAGGCTTCACATTGCATGGAAATGGAATGTGTGAGAAGAAGGATATGGCACAGAAGAAATAAAATCTTTGGGTAAAAACTGCCACCCATTCAGCTGCAATTGTTTGAGAGGTTATAACCATTGAGATTGGGTCAGCTGATTGCATTGAGCAGCAGGAAGAATGTGGACTCTTGAAGTCAAGGGCCTGAGTACTGAAGGGGTGTTCTGCTTTTCAAAGTCAGATTTATTTCTCCCTCCATCAATTAACAAATTTGGTGGCCCTCCTGGTACTATGGAGTATAACAAATGCAGGAGACATTGGGTCATTGAATTTGCAACATGGTTTTGTTTTTTGGAAATGGCCATGGGTAATTTGAAGCGGGCTTGCCAGAATTCCTGTGTATTCCTTCCTGTGCCTGATGGAGCCATGCAAATTAACCATGGGTTGCAGTCCAGACCCAGTGGAGATGTCAGAACTATGGGATGGCTGCCAAGGAGAGCCGCAAGTGCCTGATGAAGTTTTCTGGGACCATGGAGTTAAAACATCAGAGACTTGTCACTGGTTAGAGCTTTCAGATCTGGAGCTTCAGAATTCAAAGTTTTTGTTGTTTGTTATATATACATATATATATATATATATATATGGTATGCCAAAATGCAAAGTGAACATTTATTCTGTGCCATTATGTTAGTTTGTGTTTTGTTGTTATTTTCGGCATTGCAGCTCAGTTAAAAGTCCTTGGACTATGGAGATGTTTGAATATCTTTAGAATTGGTAAAAATCATGGAGACTTTTAAAGTTGGACTGAATGCACTGCATTTTACGTCATTTAGCTGACCACCATAAACTTAAGTGTTTTGAATGTTAGGTACACAGCTAGTAGCAAGTTGGGAATTGGCTCCTCCTGGAGATAATGTATTGTTGGAGGTGGGCTTATGGGTGTTATATCCAGCTTCTCTGTGTCAGTATTGGACATACTCTCCTGCAGCTATGGTCCATCTGATGTTGGCCAGGAAGTGATGTCCACCCTCTGTTCATGCCATCAGTTTTGCCTGCCATCATGGAACTTCCGCTCAAGTCTTTAAGCCAAAATAACCCCTTTCCTCCCTCAAACTGCTCTCGGTCCAATATTTTCTGCCAAAAACCTGAAGGTGAGTGAAATACACATTAATTTGCATAGCAAGATAAATATTAAAAAAATAAAATTAGAAGAGAGCCAGTTCCAAAGTAAAGAATTCTTGATAAAAAGGTTTAGTTAACAATGGTATTCATTGATAAGAGTTTATTATGTACATAAGGAAGCTAAGTTTAGTCCACAAAAGGAAAAGAAAATAAGGGGTCTTGGAGAAAGTCTCTGATACAGATTAATATCCAAAAACCACTTTACTATTTATGTGCTTCCCTCTGCCCTTTGGAACATATAACAGAAGAGGAAATAATTAACATTTGCAATGCATAGTAACATTTGAGATAAAAAATTACCAGTACATTTATACAATCTGTGCCTTAACAATAAATTCCAGAAAGTATTTTCTTAAAAATATAAAAAGTTATTTTTGTAATAAAAATATATAATTTGTCTGAATGAGAAAATTCAAGTGCTTTCAAATTTAATATAGGAAGATAAAAGTTATTGCATGATTTGTATTTATTCTACAGTTTTCCTTTAAAATATCTACTGTCCTCTAATCTGTACCTGGTTTATAAATTTTTAGAATCATATTGAAATCTCACTTCCCAGAGGTGAGGAGCTAGTTTAGTGATCACTATGCAAGCAAAAATTCCCCAGGGTCCACTTAATTGCTGGACTTTCTGTAACCCTAGTCCTAGAAAGAGAATGTCAGTAGAATCTCTTGCTCTTGTTGGTCAACAAATCTAGGTAGGTCCAGATTCAGTAAAAGACCCAATCTCAAAATAAGAAGGGGAATGACTGAGAAAGATACTCAACTCAGTCTTTGACCTCCACACAAGTGCATACATGTCTCCCTGCACACATGCAAATATGTGCACACATGCACTTATACAACACACAACAAAATACACAAAAAAAACCCTCAGGTCATTTATTTTCATTTTAATTTATTTAATTTTGAAGATGATATAGTTTTGAGGGGAGGATTTTCAAGGTAGGGTCTCTCTCTAGCTCAGGCTAACCTGGACTTCATAATGTATTCTCAGGGTGGCCTCAAATCACATCGATTCTCCTACCTCTGCCTCTCCAGTGATGGGATTAAAGCCATGCACCACCATGCCCAGCAGGAGAGAGTATACTTTAAATCTTAAAAGTTATCTACTTTATATTCAGTCTTCATATATGAATAGAATATCATGAAAAGTATGTGGAACATTTGATACTGAAGAAAAGTATTTCTAACCAAAATATGAAATCTTGAATGCCACACAAGGAAGAATAAATATGAATTAGCTGTTTGCCATATTGGAAATAAATTGTGCATAAAATATTGTTTATAAAGCTACCTGGAATATGATGTTTCACACAAATCTCATGGCTATATGAATGCAGGATTGTAGAGGTATGTTTTTAATCAGTAGAGAGCTACTAGAGAAAAAAAAATTCTTCTTTTCGATGATTCCAAAGGACAAGAGAAGTGAGTTCAGACATTCTGCCCCGAAGTTCTGCTGAAAAGAAATAGACAACTTTTGCACAAACATTTGACTAAAACTTTGGCATCAGCTTATGGGTATAGCTAAGTTGGTAGGTCACTTGCAGAGCGCAAATGGAGTCCTAGATATGATCTCAAGAATACTGGCACACTTCTATATACCCAGTATTGGGAGTTTGGAAATGACAGAATTAGAAGTTCAAGATCATTCTCTGCTATATAGAAAATTTAAAGCCAGCTTGGAATGCATGTGACCCTGTCTCAAGGAACAAATGAAGAGGGAAAGGTGAGAAGAAAGGACGGAGGTCTATCATCATTACAAAAAAGAGAGGTCATATTTGAGCATTGAAACTTTAAAAATAATTCAGCTAACACTTAAAAAACAAACACATAGTATAATGCACATTATTTTCAAATTCACATTAAATATTTAATGTCTTCTTTTGTTTCTGCCATAAAATAAATCTCAATTTAAAAGGACAGAATTTATATAAATTACTCTCTTTGACCATAAAGCCATTAAGCTAGCAATAACTAATCAAATGTTAATGAGAAAATATTCTTCTATTTTGAAATTAAGTAGTGCAATTCTAAATAATTCCATGTCAAGAAGCCATTACAATGGTGGTTATAAAACATTATGAAAAGAGTAGCAATGAAGTAATGTGTGTGATGTTTTGCAATCTCCTGCTATAAATTGACTTTGAGAAATTTATGCATGTTTACATGTGTTGCAATTAGCTTCCTATTGCTGGTAGAAAACAAGTTCCCATTAATTTTTGGTCAAAAGATAGGCTATACCCATCACAATCTCTCCAAATTAAAAATGCTTATCCCGGGCTGGAGAGATGGCTTAGCAGTTAAGCAATTGCCTGTGAAGCCTAAGGACCCAGGTTCGAGGCTCAGTTCCCCAGGTCCCATGTTAGCCAGATGCACAAGGGGGCGCAAGCGTCTGGAGTTCGTTTGCAGAGGCTGGAAGCCCTGGCACGCCCATTCTCTCTCTCTCTCCCTCTATCTGTCTTTCTCTCTGTGTCTGTCGCTCTCAAATAAATAAATAAATAATTTAAAAAAAATGTTTATCCCTTTAAACCTGTGCAGATCTCCATTGGAAATTCTGTTTTTTAAAAAAATATATTTCTTATTGACAACTTCCAAATTTGTAAATAATTTCCTATGGTAATTCTCTCCCTCCCTTCACTTTTCCCTTTGAAACTCCACTCTCCATCATATCCTTCCCCCTTTCAATAAGTTTCTCTTTTATTTTGATGTCATCATCTTTTCCTCCTGTTATGATGGTCTTGTGTAGGTAGTGTCAGGGATTGTGAGGTGGTGGATATCCAGGCCATTTTATATCTGGAGTAGCATGTTGTAAGGAGTCCTACCCTTTCTTTGGTTCTTAAATTCTTTCCACAACCTCTCCTACAATGGACCCTGAGCCTTGGAAGGTGTTATAGAGATATTTCAGGGCTGAGCCATCCCCTATCACTTCTTCTCAGCACCATGATGCCTTCTGAGTCATCCAAAGGTCACTGCCATCTGAAAAGAGAAAGTTCTCTAATGAAGAAGTAAGAGTAGCATTAATATAAGGCTATAAACATTAAGAGAAATGCTTACTGAGCAGTGGGATGAGCATAGTATATATATTTAGCCAGACAGCAGAAGACATTACATACCTAGGACTCATGACTACCCATTTTAAGTTTTCAGTATCAGGGATGTATTCCCTCCCATGGAGTGGGCCTCCAGTCAAACTTAGAGAGTGGTTAGTTTCCCCTATAACATGTGTGCCATGATTACACCTGTTGGCTCATTGGCCTGCTTGGCCAAATAGAAGGCTTGCAGTGTACACTGTGGAGTATCTTCACTGGTGATTTCTCACTCTCCCATTGAGCTGCATGCAGTGTAGCTTTTTCCAGCTTTCTGTTAGCTGATCTACATGGAGGAGGTTATCAGCTCAGGTCAAACAGGATTTCTCAGTGACCTTGCAGCTCAGGTATGCAGAGTCTTCAGCAATAGGGTCTTACCATCTATTTCTGGTAGGAAACCAAAGGCCCCAGCAATGGCCTGTAATGTTTTGAAGGCAACAGGGATCTCCCCGGCTAAAACTCACTGGAAGGTATCCCATCCCTGGCACTGAAAATATTCTAGTAAAAATCTATGGCTCCTGAGTGTTCCATTGTCCAGAAAAGTAGGTTTCCATACTCTCTATTTTTATAAGTTCAACTTTTTTATTTCCACATATAAGGAAGATCATGTGGAATTTGTCTTTCCATGCTTGGCTTAAAATACCAATTTTTACTGCCTCTTAGAATGCCTCAATATTTGTCCTCTTTCTGCCCTTAGTTTGATACACCCAATCTCATTTAGGTTTTTGATGTTTGTTATTTTTTTTATGGTGTGTGTGTGTGTGAAAGAGAGAGAGATAACAGACAGACAAGCAGACAGATGGAGACAAACAGATGGCTGAAAGTATTATTCCTTTCTGTCAATTCTTTACAATTCTGAAATAGCACTAAAAGTCATAGAAGACAGCTTTAAAAGAATATGAAATATGAAGTAGAATAGAGGAATATGATTTCAAAGAAATTGGAATAAAATTTAAATGAAACATGATAAAGGATACATAATAATTGAGTTACATGTGATTGCAAAACATTCTTTAGGCCTCTAGCCTGGGCTAGAAAAAGACTTTACCTCAAAAAAAAAAAAAATAGACCAAGAACAGTTTATGGGGAGAAAGGGTTTATTTTGGCTTATAGACTTAAGGGGAAGCTCCACTATGGCAGAGGAAAATAATGGCATAGGATAGACATTACCTCCTGGCAAACTTCTGGTGGAAAACAGCATCAGCAGAGTGTGCCAAACACTGGCAAGGAAAACTGGTTATAATACCCATGAGCCTGCCCCAACAAAATATTATCTCCAGGAGGTTTCAATTCCCAAGTTTCCAACGCAACCTGTATTAGAAAATCATAAAATAGATTGTCAATGACCTAAACATAACTCTTAAGGAAATTGAAAAACATTAACAACAGAGAAAACCAAAGAATGAATAGGGAAAAAATGAATAAAAGGAATAAATGAAGGTGATAGAAAACAAAATCTTGTCTATGTCTATCTTGTGACAGCTCTTCAGATTGTTCTGGAATTACTTAGATATAAAATGGTCCATGACTTTTGAAACTTTAGCTTTGCCAAGGTACACATTCAGGAAAAATAAGAATATTTGGAATTTGGAACTGTGACCTTTTTCTGGGCCAGTGGTTCACAGTGTTGCCCTCTTGGAGCTGAACACTGGTAGAGAAGAAAGATTCACCATTCCACCATGCACAGATGCTTAACTAGTATGTCCTGTGTCCTGGAGTTCTAGGTGTCAAGTGCATTTTGACAAGATACTTCCCCCTGACAGTGAGTTCATATCACTGTAACCTCATTGTCAGCTAGGAAGCTTCTGTGTTTACTCATTGGTTTGTAAGGCTGCTTCTCCCCTACGGACTCACTGCTTCAGCCATAATATTAATTCTTGATGAGCACTAATAAATATTTCATTCAAAGTCAACTTAAGTTATGTGAGATTGCTTCTGGAATTGACCCAACTTATACAGATTACTAGCATAAATAGGACATTTAATTTTCATAATATTTACTTATTATGAATTTCATATTTTATAGCCCTTTATTGGTGTAAAAACCAGCTATTTATGACCTCTTTATTCTTCTGTCATTTTATCAGAAGTATCAATTTTATAAGTGCATCTTCCTGCTAAAGAAAAGAGAGTGATAACCCAGACATTATATTTCAGATAGCTGATTCAAACCTGAGGTTATCCATGAAGAATTTATAATACAGGAACATTAATTGGAGGCATGAGCATACCAATAGGCATGTGAACATACAGAAACCTTTCAGGTTATATTTAAGTTCAATATTCATGTCCTAGTTCTTATAACATGCAGATAAGAAAGAAGCTTAATAGTCACAGTGACAATGATAAAGAAGGTCTTTCAGAACTTGAATCAAGCTAAAAGACATTACATGTGTTTCAGCATCAGTGGGCTGCTATGGCATCCCTAATGACTGGGAGTGATATTCACAATGCAGGGTTTTTTTTGTTGTTGTTTTGGGTTTTGTTTGTTTTTTTTGTTGTTTTTTTTTTGTTTTGTTTTGTTTTGTTTTGTTTTTGAGGTAGGGTTTCACTCTATCTCAGGCTGACCTGAAATTCACTATGTAGTCTCAGGGTGGCCTCGAACTCATGGAGATTCTCCTACCTCTGCCTCCCGAGTGCTGGGATTAAAGGTGTGCACTACCATGCCTGGCCACAATGCAGGTTTTGTCCAGACCCTTGATTATCAGAAGATAGTATATGAACCATGTATGGGCTTTAAGTTAAGTTCAGGATCCAATCTACATCTACTGGATCAGAATTGGTTTTGGAACAAGTTCCTCAGATAAGGTCTACACACATTTAATTTTGAGAAAGACAGAATCAGATTATTCAAAGGAGCTTATTTTGTTCCTTGAGGCAGGCATGATTCTTGTGAGTACAATTAGAAAAAAAAAAAAAAAGCACTGTTATATATAAAAGTTAAAGGGATTTGGTAAGTCATAGACCATAAATAGAAAAAATCTGAAAGAAAATGGACCCAAACGGCAATGGTACCATAAAATTCTACTTCCTAAAAGACAGACCAAATGACTGAACCTTCACTAGTCCCTTACAGGAAACACCTGAACCACAAGACACTGGAGAGGGTAGGATCAAGACTGACCTAAATCTCCTACATCTTCCCTCCCTCCCTCTCCCCCTCTCCCCTCTATCTCTGTTCTCTCTAACTCTTGTATATTAGTTATCTTTTTCCTCAATTTCTTAGTGGACACTGACCTGTAACCCCCACTTCCAGCTTGGGCCTACATTCCACAATGAGCTTTTGATCAAAGAAACCTACAAGGTTTCCCAAAACAATGACAGACTTCTGTCAGAGTACTTGATGACCCACCAAAGGCCAGTGGTAAGACCCTATTGCTGAAGACTCCATACGCAGCTGACACGTAAAATGGAATGACATGGCTGGAAGCCAGGAGAGAGTCAGTCCCCAGACAGTCAGCGTGTCTAGTGCCAGAAGGCGCTACATAGGCGACTGGGGGAAGTGACCAAGATCTGTCCAAGCAACACATTGTTTAACCTAAGTAGCAACAATTAACCGGATGTGATACCCATACAAGTGCAATAGTGGTACACAGCCATGGTGAGGAATCAATTGCTCTTGATTTGGCTAACTGATCCACTCAGTGGTACTAGACCCTTAGCTGGAGCTGGGAAACAAGTCAGAACCATATCCAAACACAAGCCCACTCTACAATATCAAGCTACCATCAATCACGGGGTATAAGAGGGCCTACACCTATCAAACTGTCTATCAAAAAAGTAAGTGTTATCTCAATTTTCTGGGTGCTAACTCACTCTCCGTTGGAGAATCTGCTTCTCTTTTCCAGATAGATGCAGATCCTAAGAAGAGAGCTGCCCCAACATACCTCAGAAGGGGCCCAACTGAAACTAAGGACAACTGGCGAAATAAGCAAGGGTGATGTTTTCCTGTGAACTGGATACCAGCACAAAGGGGAAGGAGATCAATGCAGAGAAAAATCAACTCCTACCAAATCAGAGAGCCAGAGCCTCAGAGGCCCCCAACACCTCAGCACTGAAGCAGACCAAAAATGAACCCAACATGGCTCAGGGAAATCTTGCGGAAGAGGGGGCGGAAAGAATGTCAGAGTTACATGTTGGGTCATGATTTTCAGAGACATTTATCATACTAATAACTGGGGGCTAACTCCACAATGCACGACCCATTTTCAATAATAAGGAGGGTCTAATGGGAGGGGGTAGATCACAGATGAGCCTAAACAATGGTACCAAACTGCCTGTATTTACTGAAAAGAAAACTAATAAATTAAATTAAAAAAAAAAAGGCAATGAAAAAATCAAATGTATGTTTGTTACTTTAAATTTGAAGATTGGAGGGAGGAAAAAAGTAAAAAACAGAATATTTTACACCAAGACTAAAACCACTGGGGGAAAGATAGATGATGGTTTATAGGCAAAAGTAGGTGTGGAAAAAAATCTCTCATCTTACAAAGAATAAAGAAATTTAAAAATATGTAGTGTTAAAATTTAATAAGCAATGATGAGGTGAAAGGCTTTGAAAAGTAGTCAACCACAAATTTTATGTTTTTTTTTTAACTTATGGAACTTTTCTACAATTCTGTAACTTTTTCAGTCATCTACATCATATTATTTACTCATATTAACCATTCAAGGAGAATTTTCACTTCGATAAAAATGGTGAATTTCTGGGCTGGAGAGATGGCTTAGTGGTTAAGGCATTTGCTTACAAAGCTAAAGGATCCCGGTTCTACTCTCCAGGACCCACATAAGCCAGATGCCCAAGAGGGCTCACATATCTGGAGTTCATTTGCAGTGGCTAGAGGCTCTGGTGCACCCATTCTCTTTCTCTTTCTCTCTCTCCCTCTCTCTCTCCCTCTCTCTCTCTCTCTCTCAGATAAATAAAATACATTTTTTTAAAAAATGGTGAATTTCTTTGAAATTTATGATAAGATTACTATCATATTATGAGTTTAATATCAAGTCAAAGTAATATAATTTATGTCCAAGGATTGTTGAATTATATTTTCTATGCTCTTTGCTTGGTACTACTAATCAAGAAATAAGTGACAAACGTCAAGATATTTTTGTTAGTATTAAAGCATTTATAGAAGAAATTGCCCAAGGTGCCATTGTCTATGATGCTATTATTGGGAGCTACCTGTAAGCCTTCTTACACAAGCTCTCCTTCAGAAAGTCTCCATTTCAGCATTCCCAAGTACATCCTCATTACACTTGCTGAAAATGGCTCTTTTGTTTACTTTTTAACTGAGACAGTTTGAAATATCCAGCAGAAAATATTGTAGTTCTCTTTTTGACAGAAAGTAAAAAAATAGCATGTGAAAAGTTTTCTCCATTTTGGTCTGAGTTTTTGCCACTCCCAACTCTTACCCTCCCCCACCAGTTCCCTCCCCCACATTGTCCAGGCCTTGAGATGCATTTTAGGTATGTTAGCATCTCAGGCTGATCTAGGTTAGGAGCCACTGAAGAGTGAAACCATGCCAAAGTTGTCTTTCTGTGTGGGTGATTTCACTGAGAATGATCTGTTCCAAGTTTGACCATTTTTCTACAAATTTCATTGTGTCATTTTTTCTAACTGTTGAGTAGAATTCCATCATGTAGATATACCACATCTTGGTTATCCATTCATCCAGTGATGGGCATCTGGTTTGATTCCAGATATCTTAGCTATTATTAATTGAGCTGCTATAAACATGGTTGAGCAAATATCTCTGAACTCAAGCATGGAGCTTTTGAGGTAAATGCTCAGTAAGGGAATAACTGGGTCTGTTGGTAACTCTATAGTCAACCTTTTAAGGAGTCTCCTATTGCTTTCCATAGTGGTTATGCTATCTTACATTCCTACCAAAAGTGAATGAGTGTTCCTATTTCTCCACATCCTTGGAAATATTTGTTTTCTTTTGATTTTTTAGTGTTTTGTATCCTTACTGTGATATGTTGTAATCTCATAGTTATTTTAATTTGTATTTCCCTGGAGAATTTGCTTCTCTTTTCCAGATGGACACAGAACCTGAGAAAATCAGCCCATCATACCTTACCAGGGTCCCAGCTGAAACCACAGAGTAATTGGGAAATGACCAAGAGTGCTGCTTTCTTAGTGAACCTGGTACCAGCCCAAGGGTGAAGAAGTTAGACACAGAGAACACTCAACTCCTACCAAACCAGAGATTCAGAGACACAGAGGTGCCCAAGAGCCCATCACTGAAGCAGACCTAAAACGAATCCAACATGGCTCAGGGATAGTGGAAGAGGGGGCAGAAAGACTATTGGAGCCACATTTTGGGACATTATGCATAGAGATATTGCCTCTTCTCTACATATGATGGCTAACCCCAAAATGCATGACCCACAATCCCCATAGGGATAACTGGCATCCCCAACATGGAGGGTCCCTTCAAAGGGGGACAGGGATGAAGATAAAAATGGTGACAACATGTGCTGTTTACATACTTAGTATGTCCATAACTAATAAAAAATTTTAAGTTGATTAAAAATAACTCCATTCTGAAAAAAAAAATCTCCATTGGTCTGAAATATGAATCTTATCACCAAAATTGAAACTTAGAGGTGCACAGATAGGTATCTAATCAGCTTTTCATTATTGTAGTCTACAAAAAACATACAGTGAATGTTAATGTGAAAAGAAAAAGGAAAGCCCAGATGCCTATTGAGACCCATATCAAGGAAAAATATACTGCTAGTATATTGAAAGAGAAAATATTGTCTCAACAAATCACATTCTTAGACCAGCAACTTTCATTAGACTGCATAGGTTTTTACAGTTTGAGCAGAAAATCCAAAGAAAATAAATTTACTCGCATTAAAAGGAAAGATATCAGGCTGGAGAGATGGCTTAGATGTTAAGGCACTTTGTTGCAAAGCCTAAGGACCCAGGTCCTATTCCCGAGTTCTCATAATAACAGATGCACTATGTAGCACAGGAATCTGGAGTCCACTTGCAGTGACTGAGGCCTTGGTGTACCCATTATCTCTGCTTCGGTCTCCCTCTCTCTCAAACAAATAAAATATAAAAAAGAAGAGATATCATAAAACTGTTGCTGTTAATGAGTGATTTATAATTCATTTTCATAAACATAAAAATGAACACTATATTTTTACTTAGGTAAGCTTTCTGCCTGGCCTCTATGATGGTTTAAATCCAAAATTTCTCCCAGAAGGAAATCTCACAGCACCCTGTTCTGTAATGTGTAGCCTGAACCTCCCCTTTCCCAGCTTACCCACACTGCCCCTTCTTGCGCTCCATAGCCCTTCCCATCACCATGCCTGTCATAACACTGCAGCGCTTGAATTGACATGGCCCTGATTTCACTCAATAATGGGCCCAAAGCAATTAAAGCAATCCTATCAATTCACATATGCCAAAGCAAAACTATATATTGGTTCCTTTGATTGAAAAGGTGAATATTCTCACCTTTATAAGGAAAAAAGGCAAATAAAAGTGGAGATGGTTAAAACCTGTTAACTTATTGCCAGTCTCTTATTGTTTTGTCTAATATTTATTTGCCTTATATTTATTGCCTAAACTTATAAGTTGTCAACATATGTGTGTTCATATTGGGAAATAATACATGCAGACTCCAGCCTTCTGCAGAACTTCCAACACCCATGTCAACCCTTCGAAGACATCTCGTGCAGATAGGGAGAGTCCAGTATGTATTTACCAAAGCATATTGTTAGTTTTTCTTTTTTCAGAAAGCATCAAGAACCGGGGACAACCATAATCTGCAAATAAGTCAAGAATAAATTCCTGACTTCTTAGCAGGAGATGAATTACACCTGACATAGTAGCCAGGGCCCAGGTGAGACCACAGAGTACTGGCAAGATGAGCAAGGGTGCTGCTTCCACCCAGAGCCTGTTAACGTGGGCCAGGGTGGTGCAGACAGACACCAAGGACACTCAAAACGCACCGAAGCAGAAATCCCAAAGCTGCTGAGAGCTCAACACTAAAGTAGAGTTAAAGCTCACCCGCCAATGCTCAGAGAAGCTTGTAGACGAGGGCCAGAAAGAACGTGAGAGCCACGGGGTGGGCGTACCCATAGACAACCCTCCCACAATGACAGAATGTTGCTCTTGCAGCTCATAACCGGCAAGTACATGGGGAATACCAGCAATCCCACTAATGACAGCCCTCTGTGGAGACGGGGCAGTGGGGAGGGAAATGATGGTTCCAACATATGATGTGTCCATACAAAGTATATAGTTAATAAAAAATCAACTACACCATAGCAAGTTATTGCATTTTCATTCAGTCAGAATAGAAAAATATATGCCCTAAATTCATAAGACAATGTAGAACCAGTTGAATTTGAACAATAAAACATTTTATTCTGGGTTATTTTCTATATTGGGTCTTTCATAACACAACAAAGAAAACAGAATAAGGAAAAAATAATCAACTTGCCAATCAAGAAGCCAGAAGATTGAATAAATCAAAATGTTGTTTTTGTAGGTTTTACTACAACTTAGGATCAATGTATTCATGATTTCTGATTCTGGTTTAACATAAACAGAAGCTGATGGTAGAATCCAAATCTGAGCTACTTTTACTCATACTTTAGATTGCTTATCTATTACTTACAGTGCTTGTACTTCCTAGAAAACAACAGCCTTCAATGTAATATCTGTGCAGATTCTGTTGTCAGAGGAAATAGATAGATGATAGACAGATACATACATACATACATATATACATAGATAGATAGACTGTACCTAGACATGGCAAAACTGTGGAAGAAAGTCTATCCTAAAGATATTTGGCAGCCCGAGGCAAAACACAGGTGCTCGCCCATCCGAAATTTCTTCACGGTGCAACATTTTCTTTTCTCACTATTTTTGAATAACTAGCAGGAGCTGAGAAAATGAAATTTTAAACAATGTTGTTATCTAAATTTCATATAATTCCACAAATTACCCATTTGACTTTTGCATTAGTTTCTTTAATAGAACAAAAGACTCATGCCTGTTTCTCCAGTTGGATATTTCCTAGCTAAGTTTTCCTAAATCAGTGAAATGCTGTTATAAGAACAAAAAGAATTGTGGATTGCATAATAACATTGTTTCTAAATACCTTTTATTTTATAGTACTTGTTTTTGGAGTACTTTATGTGAATTGTCAACCATCATTGCATCATTGATTACTCAAAGACTTTTGTCTCTATATAAACCATTAAAATTGACTTGTGCAAAAATGAGCCCATTGAAGTAATCAAGTAAGTATACATGGAATAAAAAAGGTTTCAAATAGCATGAGTTAAGTAAAATTCCAAAGTCAGTGATTAGAGCAAAATAACTACCTGTGGAAAATAAAAGAAAATTAAAATGGCTTAATTCCTCCCCTCATGGTTTAGACTTTATAGTAGAAGAGTTTATTCAGTCTAGTCTTTAATATAGTCTATGGCTAAGGAGAAAAAGTTATATTCTATGGTTTTTACAATTTGGTTCAAAATAAAATTAAATCATTGCTACAGAATTTAGGCCATCATATTCATTTTAAAATATGTCCAAAAGGTCATGATTTCATTTGTTTTTATGGCTCATAAAATTCCACCACAACATACATCACATTTTCTTTATCCATTCCTCTTGGTACGGACATCTAAGCCAGCTCTAGTTAGTACTTGTTGAAAATAATGCAGAAATTTTGTGCATGTGTGAGCATCACTATTGTATGACTCATAGCCATTCAGGCATATAGCCAGGTATAAAGTATAGCTGGAATATACAATCATCTTATTTTCAGTTTTTGAAGAAACTCATAATAGTGACTTCCATAGTGGGTATACCAGTGTATAATCACACCAGATATGTATCACGGTTCTTCTTTCTCCAAATCTTTGCCAGAAGTTATTGTCATTTCTTTTGTTAATCAGAGCCATTCTAACTAGGATGACTTGAAATTTTAAAGAAGCTTTAACTTAGTCCCCCCCCCCCCCCGTGGTAGCAAACAACTTTGAACACATCTTCAAGTATTTATTGTTCATTTGTATTTTTTTCAGTTTATTACTCCATTTAATTAAATGATTTGGGTTCGCGTGGTTAATAATGGCATGTGCTTATATATTATAGATATAAATTCCCTTTCTCATGTACACTTGTAAAGATTCTTGTCATTTTGTAGGCTGTCTCTTCAGTGGCATTCCAGGTCATTTTAATTAGTACATATTTTGTACTATAATTTATATAAATAAGTAATTCTTTACTAACAGAAAATGTTTGTGATAATCATTTTCAATAATGCATGCTAGATGTTTAGGCTTGTACATTTTTATAAACAGTTTTAGTATATATTTGTATATAATCTGAAGTTCATTGGCAGAGGCAGGAGGGCCTGTCATGCCCATCCCTCTCTCTCTTTCTTGTTCTCTACCTCTTTGAAAATAAATAAATAAAAATAGTTTAAATAATAACACAATAAGTATTGTCAAAATTAATTGTGACTGTTACCTACTATTCTTAGTATGTCCTAACATCCTAGTCATTGGCACTTACTGATGATGATGGTAGTGATCATAATTTATGTTTGCTTGTTAATATTTCTCTGACATAGCCAGGCATGACTTTGTTAGTTGAAACAGGGTAAGACAACTTAATGAACTACCAGATTTAAAACACAACATACTCATTGAGGTAGAATAAGAATGGAATGGAGGGATCCACAACAAATGGGAAAAAAACTCCAAATTCAAATAAGAACTGGGCATCTTGCTTGCAAAATCACAATGCAAGTTAGCTGGACATATATATGCATCCAGGAGGTAATAAAGGTAAATTAAGAAAGAATTCAAAACAGATGTAGATCCTATTGATCTGACACAAGACTCACTTCTAAAGTCAGTAAATAAATTAACTGGTATAATGCAATGTCTTCTCCATATTATCATAGTAAGGCCCTGTTGAACATAATTGTGTATCATCTCCCAATGTAACAACAAATTCAGTGAGATTGATTGATCCTCTTCATTTGAGCATCTAATGAAATAGTTTCAATGGAATAGAAGAACAGTGCTACAATGGACATATAAAATTAAAACCAAGCTCAATGTGGTTAAAATTTTAAGCAACATGGGGAAATGGAATGTATCTAGGGACCAACAATTCACATGTTATCTCTCACATCTAAGTCACATGTAAATACTTAAAGTGAAAAACTTTAAAATTGCTTTTCCCTCTCAACCTCTCTCTGTATGCTTTTGATGCTATAAAGGTCTTTTATATTCAGACACATAAACTTACTAGTAAAATGAAGGAATTAAGGACATTTTCTCAGCATAAAGAGAGTTTAGTTTCCTGTTTACAAGAGTGGAACTATAGTCCCCTCAGGTATTCATTTCCATACTCGGCTTACATTCTTTGCTTCCTCATTATAACTGCTTGGAGAATACTTCAATTTTCGTATCCCTCTTTCCCTTCACACTACCATCATAGAAATTCTCAAAGCTATTTAGACACAGCATTCTACTTCCTCCTTATTGCATCAGAGCAGCCAAGCATGGTGGGATAAACACGCAAAATCAAGTTGAATTTGGCAGTCATTGATGTGCACAGATCAGATCTACCTTGAAGAGAATTCACTGCAGAGAACAGAGTGGACCAGAAGTCACACCAACAGCAAGTACAAATTATCTGTCATGCTCAGACCAGACTCACACTACACATCCTGCCTCCAGTCAGCACCTGGGCATGATAGAGATAAAAAGTTAAGCTCTGCATGTCCAGAGCTTTAAAATTCCAACTATTTTGACAGTCAGCCTTTAGGAACTCCACATTCTTGGCTTCCCTATCAATTCTAAGGGATGCTTTCCAGATTGTGGTTCCATTTTCCTGATGTTTCTCTCATTTTGAAGGTGCCAGAAATGCATTCACATTCTATGACTCTTCTCACCTTTGCCAAACTCTCCTCTCTATCCTTCACCAGCATTTCTCCCAATAAATATGCTTTATGTCTAATCCAAATTTGAAATCTTATTCTTGAATTAATACCTGAATTAACTCACTAACTCTGTATTTATTTTAAGAGATAGAGAGAGAGAATGGCCATGCCAAAGCTTCTAGCCACTGCAGACAAATTTCAGACATATGTGCCCCCTTGTGCACATGTGTGACATTACGCTGTGTGTCTGGCTTTCATGGGACCTGGAGATATGAACATCAGTTCTTAGGCTTCACAGGCAAGTGCCTTAACTGCTAAGCCAACTCTTCAGCCCTGATTCACTAACTCTTAATTTTTCATTTCATAGCCAACTCAGATTTCCACTCTCCTAGGGAAATATATATATATATATATATATATATATATATATATATATATATATATATATATATAGTAACCCATGGCTTCTTTTTTGCAAGCTAACACCATCCCCACTTTTCTCTTTCAAGTGTTCTCTCTGTTAATAATGAAAAATAGAAGTATTCAGATGCACTGATAGTGCTGCAATGATTAATTTTATCCATGCCTACTAGATTATGAAAAGCTCAGTGCAGGAGGAAAAAAAAAACACCTTCAATATATTTATTATAATGTTTCCTGCAGCTTGGATCATGAGTTATGCCACCTAATTGGTGGATTAATCCCTTGATGGATTCATAAGATGACACTCCTCTACCACCAAAGATATCCATCTTGACTAAAGTAGTCACATTTCACCAAATATTCGTACATGCACAGTAAGCACTTATTTACTAAGCCCTTTCCCCTTAATCTTCTTTTTAATGTCCTCCATTCTCAAAACTTTAAATATCAGGGCCTGGCAAAAATGTCTTAGTGGATAAAGTCCTTGCCTTCAAAGCCTAAGGTCCTGGGTTTACTTTCATAGTGCATACATTAGCAAGATGTACAAGGTGGCACATGGATCTAGAGTTTGTTTGTGGTGGCTAGAAGCCCTGGCATGCACATTTTCTCTATTTGCCACTGTCCCTGAAATACATAAATAAATTAAAAAAAATAAAACTTTAAATATCATCTTTAACTTTTTTAAATTTAATTTATTAGTTTTTTTTCAGCAAATACAGGCAGTTTGGTACCATTGTTTAGGCTCATCCATGACCTACCCCCTCCCAATGGCCCCTCCTTGTTGATGTAAATGGGTCATGCACTATGGAGTTAGCCCACAGTTATTGGTACGATAAATGTCTCTGCATATCATGACCCAACATGTGACTCTGACATTCTTTCCGCCCCCTCTTCCGCAAAATTGCCCTGAGCCATGTTGGGTTCATTTTTGGTCTGCTTTCACTGCTGAGGTGTTGTGGGTCTCTGAGGCTCTGGCTCTCTGATTTGGTAGGAGTTGATTTTTCTCTGTGTTGAGTCTCCTTCCCCTTTATGCTGGTATCCGGTTCATCAGGAAAACAGCACCCTTACTTGTTTCGCCAATTTTCCTTAGTTTCAGTTGGCCCCTTTTGAGGTATGATGGGGCAGTTCTCTCCTTAGGATTTGCATTTATCTGAAAAAGAGAAGCAGATTCTCCAACAGAGAGTAAGTTAGTACCAGGAAAATTGGGATATCCCTTACTTTTTAATAGAGAGTTTGATAGGTGTAGGCCCTCTTGTACCCCATGATTGATGGTAGCTTGATATTGGAGAGAGGACTTATGTTTGGCTATGGTTCTGACTTGTTTCCCAGCTCCAGCTATGGGTCTTGTACCAATGAGGGGATCAGTTAGCCAAATCAAGAGCAGTTGGTTCCCCACAATGGCTGTGCGCCACTATTGCACTAGTTTGGGCATCACACCAGGTTATTTGTTGCTATTTAGGTTAGACCATGAGTTACCACCAAAGGTCAGTGGTAACACCCTATTGCTGAAGACTCCATATGCAGCTGACAGGTAAAATGGAATGGCATGTCTGGAAGCCAGGACAGACTCAGTTCCCAGACAGTCAGCGTGTCTAGTGCCAGAAGGTGCTACATGGGCGACTGGGGGAAATGACCAATATCTCTCCAAGCAACTCATGGTCATCTTTAACTTTTCGATTTCTAAATTTTATCCTCTAGACCACATATCATTTAAATTTTCAGTGTGTAATAAACATCTCCACTTGGCCATCAAAATATATATCTACCATTTAAGCCTAAATTCTTTTTCATTTTTTTCCTAAGCATCGGTCTAACTCTAGTCCAGGCTGACCTGGAATTCACTATGCAGTCTCAGGGTGGCCTTGAACTCATGGCAATCCTCCCACCTCTGCCTTCCAAGTGCTGGGATTAAAGGCATGCACCACCATGCCTGGCTTTAAGCTTAAATTCTTAATGTCACTTCAACCACTGCAGTTATTTTTTTCCTTCATTTTCTCATTTCAATTACTGTCAACAGATTTCTTTAAGTTATCTCAAGATTATGCAAAAAGTTGGTTCCTTATTTTATGACATTTTTCTTATTGAACCTGCCTTCAGAATATAAACAGCTGGACTACTGCCATCATTCCCCCACTGCTACAATATTATCATGGATTTTTGCAATGGACTCCTAACAGTTTGTTTCTATGTTTCCCTTTATATCTACTTTATGCATGATCCTTAAAGGTACATAACGTCACACCACTCCTCCATTCGGAAGTGTTCCAAAATTCTTGTAATACAAAGGAAAATTTGAAGCTACAAACATAAACTACAAGTCATTAAAATATTTGTCATTCACTCCTCCTCTGCTTATTTGATCATTTTCAGCCTAATTCTCTATCTTGTTTACATCAGTCACATTGGCCTTTTTGTATCTTATTGCAGTGGTTTCTATCTTTGGGATACAGACCTCTCTGGAAGAGACCTCTCCCAGATGCACATACAACTGCATAATTTTTTTCTCTATTTAGACTATGTATTTGCACTATAACAATGCTGTGGGTATTTACTAATGGAGTAGCTGCAGCAAGTAAAGAAACAACTAACCTGAAGGAGGAAGATAATCAGATTTCTAGAAATGCAGTAAAAATTAATATATAATCTTCATAATACCTGGCTAAAAATTCTAACTCAACTGCCATGATTCACACACAAGAAAGTTGTATTTAAGGACAGCATATAATTTCATATAACTAGAAAATTTTAATTGTTCTTAAAATCAATAATGCATCTAGCTTAAGATTGTAATCCTTAGACAAACTTGCTTTTGAAGGTGACCCTTAAAGTGGTGTCTAATTACTTGAGTATATTAGGAGTTTATGACTACTTTGTTGATGGCAAGGGTAGTATATTGTACCCTGTGTGTTTTTGCAATGTTGCTTACCCTCCACTTGCTTTCCTGTGGCAAGCATGAGTTCCATTATTTGTTAACAAAGGGTATGAATATGACCAGCCCTGTTGCAATCAGTCCAGGCTACATAAAAACATTAGTCTCCATAGCTTAATAACAATATTAATCTCTTTCTCACAGTATTTGAAGCAGGAAAGTAAAACCTGGCATCCTGGCATGGTCAAGTTCTATTGAAGGTCATCTGTGGGGTAATAACCTACTAAATTCTCCAATTATTCTTATATCACAGAATAAAGGGACAAGACTTAAATGTCAAGTCCCAGTATATTGTCTAAAAAATATACCACACAAGAGAAGAAATAAATACAATTAAATCACACATAAAAACTGGAAGATTGGGCTGGAGAGATGGCTTAGCAGTTAAGTGCTTGCCTGTGAAGCCTAAGGACCCTGGTTTGAGGTTTGATTTCCCAGGGCCCACGTTAGCCAGATGCACAAGGGAGTGCATGCATTTGGAGTTCATTTGCAGTGGCTGGAAGCCCTGGTGCACCCATTCTCTCTCTCTCTCCCTCTCCCTCCCTCTCTCTCTCTCTGTCTCTCTTCCTCTCTCTCTCTCTC